>NC_080728.1:3190000-3485000 GCF_019097595.1 Hemibagrus wyckioides
GGCTCTAATCAGAGAAAAGTTAGTTTTTAGAGAAGCTGTTAGCTCATGCAGTTTTTGTCTATTATTGTAACTGAGGGCTGGTAGATATGGCCAAAAAATATTATAAGATTTTTTTTGTGGCGATAAATAAAACTGAATATCATTCTGTTTAACTATAAATAAGAAAAATGATTTCTAAAGTTAAGAAAAGATTTTGTAGTCTTTTCCTATCAGTCTCTGTCAGACACCAGTAGAGATGCAAAAAGACAGAAAATAAGATATATAAAATAACAAAATGTTTTTTCTTTGCAACTTCTGTCAAATACCTTACTTTGTTTAATTCAGATTACTAAATTTAAATTTGCTAGTGCAAAACACATGGATTAATTAGTACTGGTATTACTTTTGATTTAAAAAAATGTATTTCTAGTTTTCTGATATCTTTCTTAAAAATAAAGAAAATTGTTATTTTTGAACTTTGCATTGCACATTTTTGACCATGGCATTAGAGGTTAAGGGACAGAAAGACAAGTCTGTCCACTGTCTCAGGCTTTAACGCTAAACTATGATGGGTTACAATGTTACCACCTGTGCTAAACATGCGTTCAGAGGGAGGCTTTGTAGCAGGTATGTAGCATTTTGCCAGACGGCTAACTCAAAAAGTTTTCTCTATAGATGTTCCAACAGACGCCAGTGATTCTGTAAGCTTTTGTGCTATTGTCTCACCTGTGTGGCTTCTGGAAAATATTCTGTTTGCAGGCATTTTTTAAATGAAATTCCAGTCCTCATTAATGTAGTGGATAATGAGGCTCATGTAAGGCTCAGAAGTGAGGCTTAGACCATGTCATGGCAAAATTTCTAAGATCTTTTTAAGCTGTTTTTGAAAAATGTTTTCATCCAAGGAATTCATACCTGGTTATTTCACTGTTCTAATTGGAAGAATGTCTTTCAGTATAAAATTTTATGTCTTTGCTTCTCACCTAAGGCAGATATGAGTGACTACTGCAGAGGATTCACTGTCAGACTACCAGAGGAGGATTGTTTATAAGTATGGATGCTAGTGCTAGCAGTCTTGGACAACAGACCTTCTGTATACTCAACTTGATACATTATCAAGTGGTTAAAAAAATGTTGTTTTGTCTCCCATCTTCATTTGCGTTTCAGTGTGTCGCCTACACATTGTACAATAAACACTGTGCTGCTTAAAGTTTTGAAATCCAAACCACTTTCATATTACTACATTTTTGTGACTTCTTTTCACTACAAATTCATTATCTTCAGTGGGCATCTGACTCTCCTCATGGGCAATCATTTGTAAGTTTCTGAAATTTCTTTCTTTTCCTGGTTCTAGAACGCTTGTCTCCTTTACGGGTTCGTACATGACGTAATTGCTGTAGCATCATTACATCCACTGTGGATGAAGCATTGCTGTGCATCATGTAAAATGTGTGAGCAAAGTGTGTACTATTTATTGTGAATATTTTATTGCTCAAAAAAATACAGATAAGAATGTATTTATTATTAACGTTTAAAGATATTATCTTACACAAGTTTCTCCAGTGTACAGTGAGGATTCTCCAGTACAGCAGAGAGACTCTTCACTCCTGAGTCTCCTAGATTATTACTAGACAGATCCAGTTCTCTCAGGTGTGAGGGGTTTGATCTCAGAGCTGAAGTCAGAGCAACACAGCCTTCATCTGAGATACCACACTTACGCATCCTGTAGAGAGACACAACCATTCATTCTTCAGCAACATTTTTTTTTTTTTATCTTGGTTTGAGACTTACATTAAGGATTATGTGTTTATTTGGTGATTTTATTTTTCAGAATTATTTTAGGATTTTATATCACCTATTTATTCCACTTACCTGTTTAATATAATTAAAATGATAATTTAGACTTATTCACACACGCTGGGTCTTTAGAAATGTTTTATTAAACCTTTCCCCAATACATCATTGCAAAATCTCTCTCTCTCTCTCTCTCTCTCTCTCTCTCTCTTTCTGTCTTTAACAGATTAAAACAGACTTTTATTGACATCAGACATACCATAATCATACCTGAAACTAGTTTGGACTAGTTAGAAATTAGATAGAAGCTGGTAGCTACAGTAATTGGTTCACATACTTTTTTGTCATTATTATGATATTATGTGCTGGTAGATATGACCAAAAATATTATCAGATTTTTTTTTTTTTTTTAATATTGTTTGATATCAATATTTACCATGATATTCATTTCATACCATTAATATGGAAGGAAATGCATATCCATGTTACACCCCAAGAATGATTGTGAACAACTTGCATTGAATCACTTCATTTAGAAGTGAACTTCACAGGTTAAGCTACCTTTTTCATTTGAAGTTCAAGGAGTTGAGTTCAAGTATTTGAACTAAATTTGAATAGGTTCATCTTACGCTCAGATTTAATACTACATGAATCACAATAGATCTCATCTGCTTCTGAACAGTTATTATTAAAAAAAAAAATGCTACTCTCCACAACCAACATGGCTTTAGTTATTTAGTTTGAATCTGTTATATTTAGTTTTTAACTGTTGTGCATATATTTATAATATTCCAGAACAAAGGAAGTAAAAGTTTGAATCATGGTGAAGAACAAACACTATCATCAAATATAAGATGTAAATTATAATGCAATAATCCTAAATCTCTTCTAAATCCAATTACTTGCTAATAATTTATTATTAAATAACATCCAAATTATAAAACTATAAAAAAATTGGGTTAATCAGGGTCTAGGGGTTTATAAAGTAATTAAAACTTATTTAGAAGAATGACAAAGACAGATATGCCCAGCTTGTTGTGTGAGAAGGATCTCACAAAAAAGTGAAAAATAATTGGAAGTGTGTTTGGTTACCTATATGATTGTATTTGAGTGAGTGTGTTTATTCACTCTTTATGACCAAATCTCTTAAAAGAACTTATTATATCATTGAGAGAACTACTGAGGAAAATTGCATAGTTTTAATACTGACTCTTACCCGTAGGCTCTGTGACAAATTATCAGTTTGCAGTGAAAAGAAACAATCTTTCTCCTCAGGACAGGATGAACCTAAAACATCTGCTTCAGTCTCACTATTAGAGAAGGTGTCTTACTAAGGAGCAGGTCATGTGACTCTGGGAAAGATTATCTTACTCCAGTTTCTCCAGTTTACAGTGAAGATTCAGTGAGGATGTATGTAATAATCTGAGGCCATATTTTAATATAATTGAGAGAAATTTTAAGGAAAACTGCATAGTTTTAATACTGATTGTTCATTGAGCTGCTTCTTTAACACAGATCTGGCAACCCTGTTCATAGCCATTAGATGGATATGTACTAAACAAATGTGCTCTGACAGAATAAAGAATTTCAGCTTTATGTACACTAAAAAGAAATCAGCAAAAAAGCTCTTTTTACTCCCTTTTTCTTTTTTAATCTCTTAATATATTTTGCCACTTTTTTCATTTTCAAAGTCTAATTTGCTTTATGTAACCTTTCTATTTTTCAATGCTATGGCATTAACTTCCCATTTCAGTTTCCAACTTTCATGTATTTATTTTTAGATTATTTCCATTTCACTGCACCTTATACGGAGCATTTAACTTGTCTGATTAGTTTCAATGTAATAAATTAATTAAACTAATAAATTAAATAAATAAATTTTACAGTCATTTCAGACACATGGCAGTTGCATTAAGTCACATTTTGCACTGCAGCTTCTCACCTATGTACATCTTACCCATATGCTCTGTGACAAATCATAAGTTTGCAGTGAAAAGAAACAATCTTTCTCCTCAGGAAATGATGAACCTAAAACATCTGCTTCAGTCTCACTATTAGAGAATGTGTCTTACTAAAGAGCAGGTTATGTGACTCTCAGAGAGATGATCTTACCCCAGTGTCTCCAGTTTACAGTGAGGATTCTCCAGTACAGCAGAGAGACTCTTCACTCCTGAGTCTCCTAGTTTATTCCCAGACAGATTCAGGTCTCTCAGGTGTGAGGGGTTTGATCTCAGAGCTGAAGTCAGAGCAGCACAGCCTTCATCTGATACACCACAATCCCACAACCTGCAAAGATAAACAATGACACAGTCTACATCAACAGATGTTGGTGACCCTCAGAAGTACAGACATAAAATAACACTATACATTGAATTTACAGACAATGCTATTTAGAAAAAAGACAACAATATTTAGAGTATAAGAAAGGTTAGCAAAGTAACAAATAACAGTAGTGTATATCATATATGATGACTGTTTGTACAATACACAATATACAGTACAAAATGTGTGAGTAGTGCAAGCATCAGTAGTGTGTGTAACATATAGGGATGAAGTGATGAGTGACTGTTACAGTACAGTATTTATACACTGATCAGCCATAAAATTTTGACCACTGACAGGTGAAGAGAAAAACACTGATTATCTTCTCCTCATGGCACCTGTTAGTGGGTGGGATATATTAGGCAGCAAGGGAACATTTTGTTTTCAAAGTTGATGCATTAGAAGCAGGAAAAATGAGCAAGCAAATGGATTTGAGTGAATTTGACAAGGGCCAAATTGTGATGGTGATGTGCTGGTGGGGACGGGGTGGAGACTGCTGCCCTTTTAAGAAGCGCACAATGAAGAGTTGGACCGAGCATTCTTCAGTTCGATGTTCAGGCACATGGGCGCCAACAGAAGTTTATCTTCTGGTTGCGCTGTAGTGTGCAGGCACCGGTGTTGCCATGGGTAATGGAACTCCCTTGGTGCCGGGAACACGGACGGCTTGAGGAGCGTATGGAGGAGAGGATATCCGCATGAGAGTTCCAGGCGGCTGAGTGAGAGTGTCACGGTGGTGGCAATAATGGACAAAAACAGCGGAGCTGAGCAGACAAGTGACTGGAAGTGCAAGTGAGTCGAGGTGCAGCAAGCACGACGGTGACTGTAGGTTGTCACGTGTACAACACAGGATTTCAGCAGAACTGGGTACCATGGGGCTGCCCAGTCATATTGTGAGTACCGTTTCTAGTGTTTGATCCATTTCAAGCAGATGATGGATGAAGACCTGTGTTTGTTTAACATTGCTTAAGCTTATAAGTAGAGACTGTGACAGAAGTTCAGTACCAACATCCTAGCCTGTAGACCCTGTACTTCCTTATTTATTCTGTTTGTGTGCTGTGGCACTGGCTTGGGGTGGATTGCGGGATATTATATGCACAAGGGAATAGTAGTAATAGCTTTTTACATGTGAAGTGGGCTAGAGATACTGGCAGTGATTTGTCTTATCCTTCCCTAGTGGTTAGGTGATTGGAGCACCTGTCGCAGTGGAACTGAACCAGGACAATTGCTGCTGGCCAACAAGATATCATACACGGACTGCTTGTAGACTGCTTATGGACTGTATCTTTTTCCCTCATGAACCATCTCTTTTTATATGTTTGCTATTTTAGCTATGCTTGTGATTTTATCACTTGAGTGTCCATTCGTGCCTCACCCTCGGTGGAGAATGTGAGTGGTACTAACTGAAATTGGTAACTAGATAGACAAATTGAGTCCTGGGTCTCAGGTGGCATAGTCAGATACTAATTAGCTAAGGAAAGAAATTGCACTGTATTACGTTTAGTGGTGCGGCGCCCCCGCCCTGCCACACATATCTAAAACTGCAACTCTTGTGGGGTGTTCCCAGTCTGCAGTGGTTAGTATCTATCAAAAGTGGTCCAAGGAAGGAACAGTGGTGAACCGGCGACAAGGTCATGGGCGGCCAAGGCTCATTCATGTGCGTGGGGAGCGGAGGCTGGCCTGTGTTGTCCGATTCCAACAGACGAACTACTGTTGCCTAAATTGCTGAAGAAGTTAATGCTGGTTCTGATAGAAAGGTGACAGTATACACAGTGCATCACAGTTTGTTGTGTATGGGGCTGCATAGCTGCAGACCAGTCTAGGGTGCACCATGCTGACTCCTGTGCACCATCGAAAATGCCAACAATAGGCACATGAGCATCAGAAATGGGCCATGGAGAAATGGAGATGGTGGCCTGGTCTGATGAATCACGTTTTTTTTTTTAAATCACGTGGATGGCCGGGTGTGTGCCTGTGTGCGTTGCTTATCTGGGGAACACATGGCAGCAGAATGCACTATGGGAAGAAGGCAAGCCAGCAGAAGCAGTGTCATGCTTTGGGCAATGTTCTGCTGGGAAACCTTGGGTCCTGCTATCAATGTGTATGTTACTTTGACATGCACCACCTACCTAATCATTGTTGCAGACCATGTGAAACGGTATTTTCTGATGGCTCTGATCTCTTTCAGCAGGATATTGTGTTGTGCCACAAAGCAAAAATGGTTCTGGAATGGTTTAATGAGCACAACAGCGGGTTCTAGGTGTTGACTTGCCCTCCAAATTCCACAGATCTTAATCCAATTGAGCATCTGTGGGATGTGCTGAACAAACAAGTCTGATCCATGGAGGCTCCACCTCGCAATTTACAGGACTTAAAGGATCTGCTGCTAACATCATGGTGCCAGATACCACAGCACATCTTTAGGGATCCAGTGGAGTCCATGCCTCGGTGGTTCAGGGCTGTTTTGGCAGCAAAAGGAGGATCAACAAAATATTAGGCAGGTGCCATACAAGAGGAGTTGAAAAAGGTTGTCTAGGGTGTGAGGGGACTGTAGTGATTTTTTCTTACCATTTCCTGGTTCTTATGGAGTATACAGTGAGGGAAAAAAATTATTTGATCCCCTGGTGATTTTGTACGTTTGCCCACTGACAAAGAAATGATCAGTCTGTAATTTTAATGGTAGGTGTATTTGAACAGTGAGAGACAGAATAACAACAAAAAAAATCCAGAAAAACGCTTTTCAGAAAAGTTCTACATTGATTTGCATTTTAATGAGTGAGATAAGTATTTGATCCCCTATCAGTCAGAAAGATTTCTGGCTCCCAGGTGTCTTTTATACAGGTAAGGAGCTGAGATTACAGTACTAAGAACACTCTCTCTTAAGGAGTGCTCTTAATCTCAGCTCGTTAACTGTATGAAAGACACCGTCCACAGAAGGAAGCAATCAATCAGATTCCAAACTCTCCATCATGGCCAAGACCAAAGAGCTGTCCATGGATGTCAGGGACAAGATTGTAGACCTACACAAGGCTGGAATGAGCTACAAGACCATCTCCAAGCAGCTTGGTGAGAAGGTGACAACAGTTGGTGCAATTATTCCCAAATGGAAGAAACACAAAAGGACTGTCAATCTTCCTCGGTCTGGGGCTCCATGCAAGATCTCACCTTGTGGAGTTTCAATGATCATGAGAATGGTGAGGAATCAGCTCAGAATTACACTGAAGGATTTTGTCAATGATCTCAAGGCAGCTGGGACCATAGTCACCAAGAAAACAATTGGTGACACACTACGCCGTGAAAGACTGAAATCCAGTAGCGCCCGCAAGGTCCCCCTGCTAAAGAAAGCACATGTACAGGCTCATCTGAAGTTTGCCAGTGAACATCTGAATGATTCAGAGGAGAACTGGGTGAAAGTGTTGTGGTCAAATGAGACCAAAATCCAGCTCTTTGGCATCAACTCAACTTGTCGTGTTTGGAGGAGGAGGAATGCTGCCTATGACCCCAAGTACACCATCCCCAAGTGACAGGAAAACTGCACCGCATCAGAGGGACGATGGAGGTAGCCATGTACCGTTAAATCTTGGATGAGAACCTCCTTCCCTCAGCCAGGGCATTGAAAATGTGTTGTGGATGGATATTCCAGCCTGACAATGACCCAAAACACATGGCCAAGGCAACAAAGGAGTGGTTCAAAAAGAAGCACATTAAGGTCCTGTAGTGGCCTAGCCAGTCTCCAGACCTTAATCCCATAGAAAATCTGTGGAGGGAGCTGAAGGGTCAGCCACAAAACCTTAATGACTTGGAGAGGATCTGCAAAGAGGAGTGGGCCCAAATTCCTTGAGATGTGAGATGTGTGCAAACCTGGTGGCCAACTACAAGAAATGTCTGACGTCTGTGATTGCCAACAAGGGTTTGCCACCAAGTACTAAGTCATGTTTTGTAAAGGGGTCAAATACTTATTTCACTCAATAAAATGCAAATCAATGTAGAACTTTTTTGAAATGTGTTTTTCTGGATTTTTTTGTTGTTACTCTGTCTCTCACTGTTCAGATAAACCTACCATTAAAATTACAGACTAATCATTTCTTTGTCAGTGGCCAAACGTACAAAATCAGCAGGGGATCAAATCATTTTTTCCCTCACTGTAAGTCATGAAGAGTGGGCAGGGGAGCACCAAAGATTTTTCCTGCTATAACAACCAGATGGTGGTGGATGTGCACAGGACAAATTCAGTGTAGAACTGTACCAATAGCTCCTGTGGCAGACCAAGCTTCCTTAATTGGTGCAGAAAGTACATCCTCTGCTGGGCCTTGTTTGACTCCCATTTCAGATCTTGGGAAACTGTTGTTTCCAGAAACTTGAAGGATATATGACAGTGAGCTGTTGGATATTGTGAGTGGAAGTAGTGTTGAGGGGTGTCTTCTAAAGTCCACTGTCATTTCCACAGTTTCGAGCATGTTCAGCTCCAGATTGTTCTGACAGCACCATAGTACCAGCACCTCCAGCCGATATGCAGACTCATCACCATCCTGGGTCCACTGACTGTACTTCAAACTTCAGAAGTTTAACAGCTTGGTCCTTGGAGGTGTAGTCATTAGTATAAAAGAAGAATAGCAGTTGGAAGAGGACACATCCATGGGGAGCCAGTGCTGACTGTCCATATAGTGGAGGTAACACTGTCCAGCCTCACTTGTTGTTTCCTGCCTGTCAGAAAACTGCAGATCCACTGACGGGTGGCAGGGGATACTGTTAGCTGTAGGAGTTTGGAGGGGAGGATTATCAGGATTATTGTGTTAAAAGCCAAACCGAAGTCAACAAGCAAAATCCGTGCATCCGACCCATGTCCCTAGGTAGTCAAGGTTTTGAAGGATGTAGTGCAGCTCCATGTTATCTGCAACATCCACTGACATCCACTGCTTGGCAAGCAAGCTGCAGGGGATCCAATAACTGGTGATATCTGGTAAATTCCCTCTTTACCTTACCTTCTATTGAAAATTGAGTTTCTTTTGCCTGTTGTAAATAGTTGGATCTGCAAACCATAACGTACTTGTGTATTTCTCTTCTCTAATCCAGCAATGTGTTTATATCCATGGCAGTTTTCGAAATCACCTGCTTTAATGTTTGAAGTCTCTGTAATTCTACATCTATTGCTGAGATTTGGTCCAATTCCTTTGTAGTAAGGGCATTTTGGCATTCCTCGATTGTTTTGCTGTTTCCTCTTTGTCAAAATAGCCAAGAGCTGTAGCTTCACCCAGCTGACCTTTGAAAGCTTTCTTTTGCTTAGCACATTTTTATTTCCTTTTTGTCAATCTGTGCAGAGGTTCTCAGATACCTGTAAATTGTGGTATGAAATGGCTACTTTAACTGGCTATGTTTCAGGCTCTCAGGCTTTCATTTCCTCCACCTTTGGCCTTCAAGGCCAAAGTCTGGTGACTCTGATCACCAGACATTTCAACCTATATATGCCATTGTAATGCCGGTTGTTGCAATGCCTCTCCATCTTTTTTTGTAGAGTCTGATTGTCTTATTGTCAGTCAGGACCCAAACTCTTTTTTTTCTGCAAACAATTCAAAAGCATTTAATCATCTTGTCTATCATGAACCTAGCATGGCTGGATTGCTGTAGCAGTCAAACTTGGAAATGGCACTGGCCACCTTTAACGTGTGCCACCTGTCTCACTTACCCTGATCTGCATTAACATTAAAATCACCTAATATTGTGTGGGTCCTCCTTGTGATATCAAAACAGCTCTGACCAATGGAGGCATGGATTCCACAAGACATCTGAAGGTGTGCTGTGGTATCTGATACTCTGTTTGCTTGCCTTTTTCCCTGTTGCCATAGGTGCATCCTGTTGCCATCACTTCCCCATGTACCTGCCCTCCACAAAATGTAAAAGAAATGAGTCATCAGACCAGGCCACCTTCTTCCATTGCTCCATGGTCCAGTTCTGATGCTCATGAGCACAATGTAGGTGCTTTGGGCTCTATTATAAAGCAACTACAATTTTATTAATTGAGAAACTACATACAGTATAGAGGGATTTCTTATTTGTTTTCTGATCAACACCAAAAACAAACACTACTCTCTCTTCTGCTGCAGCCCCCTACCCCAAGGAGACTTACTCCCAGTTGGAATAATCTTTATCAGTGAGAACAGCTTACCATATCGAGTATGGTATGAAAAGTGAAAAATGAAAAATGAAAAGTATATTAGTCAAGGTAATTCCTTTTGACAGCATAGACAGAGGATTAAGGGAAATCACTACTACCACCAGCTGATTTGCTAAACCAACTGCCTTCACAAACACAATTCATATGAGATGCAGACAAAAATTTGTTATGCCTGGTCACTTCTCCTAATGGGAAGCTTCAATCTTCCACACTAACAGCTGAATCTATTCTGTTTGTGATCCTGTGACAAGAAATAAAATTATGTATGTAACCTGGTTCCCTGAGATGGAAAAAAGATGCTGCGTCATGGCTGAGGCTATGGGAACGCTTCTATGTAGAGGTTGTGTCTGAAGCTCTGTGTGAAATCACACCAATTTATCGGCTCATGTAAAAAAAAAACGGGTTTTTACTTCAGCTTCTCCTTGTCTGAAGGAAGTGCGAATGGATGCCTGAGGTGTGGATAGCGATACGTGCAGGCATGTCTGCAGGAACTCTAGCACTGTACTAACAGGGCAGTGAACTCAATCCTGACAAGGCCAATTACACCAGAGGTGTTTAATGAAGGGGACCTCCGAAGGTAGCCCCTGAGTTTCAGGAGAAAGTGTTTCAGCACTAAAAACATAGCCCCCATCTTCATGCAATGTGTGTGCCATGAGAGACAGGAGCCCTCCTAAATGCCATGGCCAGGGCTTTGGCTGCTACAGTCATGAGCCAAGTACCCTCTAAGCCTGAGAGGCAGAGAGGCACTGACCTAGTCAGATTATAATGTCAGACCTTTATGGCAGAAAGGATGGAATTTCCCAAAGTGAAAGACAGATGTGCCTGCACCATGGCTAAATCCCAAACTATCCCACAGAAGGTGGTTCTCATAGAGACAGAAAGCATGCACTTCACTGGGTTGAGGCCTAGGGACCTCATGTGGGGAAGAATTGCATCTCATTGATTGGCTGCTACTTCCCTCGACTGAGCCAACATGAGCCAGTCATCTGGATAATTGAGTACATGGATGCCCCAGGGTGCAATAATACCAGAGCAGACTAGACCTAAAAGGAGAAACTGGCACTGGTACACTTCACCCCAAAAGCGAAGCAGGGGAGTCTCCTGTGCTTTGGTGAGATGCATATGTGAAGTTATGCACCATTCAGGATTATCATTGCAAATCAGTCTTCAGACCTGATCTGCAACACAATGACCTTGAGTCTTAACATAACATGCTTGAGTCTCAGCATAAAATTAGAGCACACAGGTCTAAAATTGGGTGTAGCCTGTCCTTTTTGGGAAACAAGGCATGCCAGCTTGACCTGGGAGGGAAATGCAATCTACAGCCCCTTTCTCAGATGCGAGCGGGGTTCCTCATGGACGAACGAGTTTCGGCCTGTGTCAGAGGGCAGCACACCATGAAAGAAGGAGAACGGAAGGGAAACTGGATTCTGTAGCATTTTCCTCGAATAGTGCCCTGAAACAGCAAGTTGGCAGGGGCTAACCCAGGAGGTGGCAACATACACTATATTGCCAAAAGTATTCGCTCACCCATCGAAATAATCAGAATCAGGTGTTCCAATCACTTCCATGGCCACAGGTGTATCAAATTAAGCACCTAGGCATGCAGACTGTTTTTACAAACATTTGTGAAAGAATGGGTCGCTCTCAGGAGCTCAGTGAATTCCAGCGTGGAACTGTGATAAGATGCCACCTGTGCAACAAATCCAGTCGTGAAATTTCCTCGCTCCTAAATATTCCACAGTCAACTGTCAGCTGTATTATAAGAATGTGGAAGTGTTTGGGAATGACAGCAACTCAGCCACGGAGTGGTAGGCCACGTAAACTGATGGAGCGGGGTCAGCGGATGCTGAGGTGCATAGTGCGAATAGGTCGCCAACTTTCTGCAGAGTCAATCACTACAGACCTCCAAACTTCATGTGGCCTTCAGATTAGCTCAAGAACAGTGCGCAGAGAGCTTCATGGAATGGGTTTCCATGGCCGAGCAGCTGCATCCAAGCCATACATCACCAAGTGCAATGCAAAGCGTCGGATGCAGTGGTGTAAAGCACGCCGCCACTGGACTCTAGAGCAGTGGAGACGCGTTCTCTGGAGTGACGAATCGCGCTTCTCCATCTGGCAATCTGATGGACGAGTCTGGGTTTGGCGGTTGCCAGGAGAACGGTACTTGTCTGACTGCATTGTGCCAAGTGTAAAGTTTGGTGGAGGGGGAATTATGGTGTGGGGTTGTTTTTCAGGAGCTGGGCTTGGCCCCTTAGTTCCAGTGAAAGGAACTCTGAATGCTTCAGCATACCAAGACATTTTGGACAATTCCATGCTCCCAACTTTGTGGGAACAGTTTGGAGCTGGCCCCTTCCTCTTCCAACATGACTGTGCACCAGTGACCAAAGCAAGGTCCATAAAGACATGGATGACAGAGTCTGGTGTGGAGGAACTTGACTGGCCTGCACAGAGTCCTGACCTCAACCCGATAGAACACCTTTGGGATGAATTAGAGCGGAGACTGAGAGCCAGGCCTTCTCGTCCAACATCAGTGTGTGACCTCACAAATGCGCTTCTGGAAGAATGGTCAAAAATTCCCATAAACACACTCCTAAACCTTGTGGACAGCCTTCCCAGAAGAGTTGAAGCTGTTATAGCTGCAAAGGGTGGACCGACGTCATATTGAACCCTATGGATTAGGAATGGGATGTCACTTAAGTTCATATGCGAGTCAAGGCAGGTGAGCGAATACTTTTGGCAATATAGTGTATAAGGAGCAGAAGCATGGGTGGTCATGGATGAATCCAGAAGCACCAGAGGTTGCGGGGTATGCAGCAGTGGAAATGGCCCTAAAGGGGCATCCCTGAGAACCCTAGCCCTATATTCCTCCATCACATGCGCACAGCACTGCAGGGCTATTGAGGCCACACCTCCACATGCACTGTGTATTCCTCCATAACATGCACTGATCATTTCTTGAATTCTGCACACCAAATAGTTTCAAAAAATGTCCATCTTGGTGAGTAGTCACGTAAATTACATAAATATATATATATATATATATATATATATATATATATATATATATATATATATATATATATATATATATATATATATATTTAAAAACAAAATTTTACTATTGTAAAAAACAATCATTTTTTAATAGACTGAGCAAACATTTAATTGAGATCATTTAAAAAAACTGTCCAAAAAAGACCATCCTACACACACACACACACACACAATTCCCCTCAGTCACTTAAGGGGGGCTCTGACTATCACAAGAAAATCGAATCCACAGTTCTGCATTTGAACCTGAAGATTAAAGTTTTTAATGGGAAGGGAAAGGGTGGGGTGTGCTTACGTTTAACAGCAAACATAGGGAAATATGTTTTTTTTTTTACATTCAACATTTATGTTTTTGTGTTGTTCAATGAAAGAATTGATTAAAGTTCTACATACAATTAAATCAAAGGCAAAAATCTCATTTCTGCATTAGTTTGCTTGCATGTCGGCTTAGGACCAAACAAAATGTTTATATTTATGTTTGTATATACAGTTTATATAAATTTCCCAAAATTCCTAAATAATTTAAATAAATTCCCATTATATATACTGATAAATTGTTGTGATTTCACACAGAGCTTCAGACACAACTTTCACATAGAAGCGTTCCCATAATGTCAGCCGTGACGCAGCGTCAAGTTCCCTCGACAGGGAACTTCTGCTACCTGGGGCAGCCCTTCTCCCAAAACAATACTTGGAACAGGCACCCTTCATTGTACTTCATTGTACATTTCAGACATTCACAATTAACTTTCATAAAAACAAAATAATAATAATTTAAAACAGAAAGAAATAAACATATAAAACACAATAAATAGAAATATAGAAAAGTATGAACCACTTGTACAAGACACATCAGCCTCACACTCAACACACTATAATCTCAGCTCATCCAGAGAGAGAGACGGAGAGACTGAATCTAGTTCTCTAATATACTTATAGTGCACTACACAAGGGGAATAAACGTGTTTCTCCATAGCCTAGTGCATCTATCTAGTGCATTATACAAAATATTTTGCAGAATCAAATAAGTAAGACTGACTCTCAAATATACTTCAATTAGAGAATGTGAAGAAGTAAACTGACTCTTAGAGAGATGATCTTACCACAGTTTTTCCAGTTTACAGTGAGGATTCTCCAGAACAGCAGAGAGACTCTTCACCCCTGATTCTCCTACATTATTAAAAGACAGATCCAGTTCTCTCAGGTGTGAGGGGTTTGATCTCAGAGCTGAAGTCAGAGCAGCACAGCCTTCATCTGAGACACCAGACTTACACAACCTGTAGAGAAACACAATCACACACTCCTTATCTAAAGAGTTTTATCTTGGTTTAAGATAAATGACATCACTTCTTGATATCGCATGATTATTCTATTTAACAACGTAGTTAAAAACTAGAAAGGTCAAGTTTGTCAGAACAAACTTTTGACACAAGCAGACATACAGTAAGAGAGTGCTATTAATAGAAAGACAGAAGAAGTAAGTGATACTGGTAGCTTGATAGGAAGAAATATAGATTTAGAGTTTTTGTGCTTTTTGTAGATTGATAGAGAGATAGATGAAGTAATAGCTGTTACAGTTATATTGACAGAGTGAGAGTGAAAGAGAGGCTTCAGGCCTTGCACACACAAATGTGTCTAAGTTTTGACAGTTCTTCAGTAATCTGTCAATGTAAATACGGGGAAGATTTTGTCCATTACAGGAAAACTATAGGAAGTCTTATGAGTCCAAAAACCCCCCCCAAAAAACATAATATACTGTATGAGATAACAATAGTGAAGCAATTTTACTCAAGCACTACTAATAAGTAGAATTTACATTTTATGAATTCTTAACATTCATACCTCAAATAAACCACATTACTCAATATTTAAAGTATTTCTGGTTACATATTCTGCTTAATTTAATAAAGTTTTTGAGATTTGAAGTTTTACATGATCAGCACAGCCAGATGTAAATTAACATGGGTGTTGCTGGGAGCAACTGGCAGGACCCCAGGTTTTATGAGGGATTGAGCTAATTTTGACTCGCTGTTGTGGACTGATTTATTTGGACATGGACTGGAGGCTTGAAAATTGTAAACTCATTTTTTGTTTTTTTTATTAAACCCTGCATTTAGTTTGTGTCCCAGGTGCAGTTTGTGTGATTAGATACAGTGTTTAAGAAAAATTCGGATCAAGTCAGGTTTTGTGCTTCAGCTTCTTACATACATACATCTAACCCAAAGACTCTTCTTTAGAGAAAATAAAACTTCAGTCTCGTTATTAGAGAATGTGTCGTACTGTGTAGGTCATGTGACTCTCAGAATGATCTTACCTCAGAATCTCCAGTTTACAGTGAGGAATCTCCAGTACAGCAGAGAGACTCTTCACTCCTGAGTCTCCTAGTAGATTATAGGACAGATTCAGTCCTCTGAGGTGTGAGGGGTTTGATCTCAGAGCTGAAGTCAGAGCAGCACAGCCTTCAACTGAGACACCACAATTACACAACCTGTAGAGAGACACAATGACACAGTCCTTATTACAGATTTTATCTTAGTTTAGTAGTTGTGAAGACGATGTGTCTGTCCTGTCGGATTGTTTGCCCTCTCTTGAACAACCACAAGGTATTTTTAAACATTAAAAATTACATTACATTTGATGCCAGAAATTGAACAGTGAGTGGGCCTGGGTAAAACAGGGTGGGCAAATCATCAAATATTTATTAAATAAATTAACAGAAAAAGCTACAGTCTTACCTCAATGTCTCCAGTTTACAGTGAGGATTCTGCAGTACAGCAGAGAGACACTTCACTCCCGATTCTTCTATATCAGTCCTAGTCAGATCCAGTGTTTTCACAGTCAGATGCAGTTCTCTAAGATTGGAGGTTTCTGAGCTGAGCACTGAGGCCAGAGCTGACCAGCTTCTCACTCCAAGTAACTCACACCTGATACTGAAGGAAATAAAATAATACATAATGAACTAACACTAGTGTGAACTATCAAATCAAGTCTTCAAGGTTTCCACTGTTAATTTTTATAGATGCCACAATGTTAGCTAGGAATGTTACATGATGATTTACCTTTGTGTTTGTGACTTTACCACCCTATCTGGCTATAAGTTACACAGGTGAAGACAGACATTTATTAGTGGATAGTAACTAGTTCTAGCTACTTTTATCTGAGCTTTTCTTTAGTTTTAAACCCACAGTGAATTTGCTACAATAAAAGCTGATGCGCTGCCAAGCCAGAAGCTAGCAAGCAATTGCCAAAGGTTGAATTGTGTATTGGTGCATGATGGGTACATGCTGGGTATTGTAGCAATTGGGTGAAAAAGGGAAAATTACAAAATTATGAATTCTGCCAACATAGTAAGAGATACAGCACTGTAAAAAAAATGCTACTGTGGCTGTGGGGGCATGGTTGAGTGTCTGCTGTGGACGGAGAGGAGGCAGGTTGTACATGATCATTCCTACCTGTGCTTTGTTACCTATAGGCAACTTATGTGTGTTTTTTTGTGCTTTCAGTGACTACTTTTACAAGAGAGAGCAAGAGAGAGATAGCTAGCAGGCAGAGCTTACAACACACACAAACACACATACACACACACACACACCAGTAGCCACGAGCTACTGATGGCCCATTTTCAGTTTTTCTTCCCCCAAAGCATAGTCTGTGGAAAATCTACCTGCTTTCTGAGGTTCTTCAACTACGTACCATGAAAAATATAAATATATTAAATTCTAATTTAAAGCCAGAATTTCCCTTTAAATGCTGTAAAGGTTGCTTCAGATCCAAAAATCTGAAAATCCAAAAATCTGAAAAGCCTGTGAATTACTGAATCTGATCTAAAATGTTTATATAAAAGGAGAAAGGACAGAGTGTTTTGTGTGTGTTGTGCCAGAGCCCCTTATTTGTTTTCTGGGCCAGTTAGTAGAATTCTGGGCATGTTCTTCCCCTTACAATCTATATGTTTCATCTCCCCGTGTGTATATAACATATGTCAGTGTAACAAAAAAGTTATAGAAATAATTAGCAAATAATAGATTCTATAGTATAGATAGTATTCTTCTTATATAATATAATTAAAAATGTTGACTCTCATAAGTATGACGCTGTTTGAAGTCAGTTTCCTATGAAAGGCCATTTCCAACTCACAAATAAAACCTTTACCAAGCCATAACAACAGGAAAGTTAATAAAATAATAATAATAATAATAATAATAATAATAATAATAATAATAATAATAATGAAAACATTCCTATGGGATGATGATGATTTTACCACTGGTAGAATCAGAAGTGTGAACATGCACTAATATATATCATAACTAATAACTTCAAGGACCTTCTTGTTTATGACTCTAAATCATACTAACTTCTAAAGGTATTTCTACTCAAATCACTGGCTTCCACCTGCTTATGTTAAAATACTTGACCTTCAGTCTTATTCATTTTTTCATGCAATTTTTATTCTTTTAATTTTATCTGTTTGCTTTATCTCCACCCTGTTTCATTATTTTCAGTTTCTCTCTGTCTAACACTGCATCAGTAGAACAGTTATATTCAGCTTTACTTACATTGCTTTTCTGGAGGCTGCAATCACAGGCATTACCTTCAGAAGAACAGCTTCTGTTATCTTATCTGTACTGAAATATTTACTCAGGTCAAACTCTTCCAGCTCCTGTGCTGATGTCAGTAACACAAACACCAGAGCAGACCACTGTGAATAGGAGAGTTCACCTTGTTTTCCAGATTTCAGGTAGTGCTGGATTTCCTCCACAGAATTATCACCAAGTTCATTCAGACAGCAGAACAGATTGATGGATTTCTCTGTAGGAAGATCTTCACTGATCTTCATCTTTATGTACTGAACTGTTTCTTCTATGCTCTGGGAACCACTTGTTGTCTGTATTACTAAATCCTGTAAGAGTTTCTGATTGGACTCCAGTGAGAGACCGAGAAGAAAGCGTAGGAAAAGATCCAGTTGTCCAGTCTTACACTCTAAAACCTGATCTACAGCACTCTTGTGTAGATCTGAGATTGTATTTTCTTTTGTCTCTTGTTCAGAGACCTGATTCTGTTTCAGAACATTCCTCTTTTCCATCATGAAGGTCAGGTTCACATACAGAGCTGCGAGGTGCTCCTGAATGCTCAGATGAACAAAGCAGTACACTTTACTCTGGTGAAGCCCAGACTCCTCTCTGAAGATCTGTGTACACACACCTGAGTACACTGCTGCTTCTGTCACATCAATGCCACACTCTCTCAGGTCTTCCTCATAGAAGATCAGGTTCCCTTTCTTCAGCTGCTGAAAAGCCAGTTGTCCCAGTTTAAGAAGCATTTCTTCATAACTATCCAGCTTCTTTGAGTATTTTTCTCTTATGATGTTTGTCTGAATGATGAGGAAGTGTGTGTACATTTGAGTCAGAGTCTTGGGGATCTCTCCACTCTCTGCTTCACCCAACATTCTCTCTAGAACAGTGGCTGAAATCCAGCAGAAGACTGGGATGTGGCACATGATGTAGAGGCTTCTTAATGACTTCAGGTGTGTGATGATGTTATTGGCCAGGCTCTGATCACTGATCCTCTTCCTGAAGTACTCCTCCTTCTGTGGGTCATTGAACCCTCGTACCTCTGTGACTCGATGCACACACTCAGAGGGGATTTGATCAGCTGCTGCTGGTCGGGAGGTGATCCAGATGAGAGCAGAGGGAAGCAGATTCCCTTTAATCAGGTTTATCAGCAGCACCGGCACTGATGCTGATTCAGTTACATCACACACTCTCACTGTGTTCTGGAAATCTAGAGGAAAACGACACTCATCCAATCCGTCAAAAATGAACAGAACCTTTTCCAAACTGGACATTTCAGTTTCTTTTGTTTCTTTAAAACAGAACTGAAGGAGCTCCATCAGACTCAGTTTCTGGTCCTTCATCAAATTCAGCTCTCTGAAAGGAAGTGGAAATATGAGGTAGATGTCCTGATTTTCTTTCCCTTCAGCCCAGTCCAGAATGAACTTCTGCACAGAGACTGTTTTTCCGATGCCAGCGACTCCCTTTGTCAGAACAGTTCTGATGGGTTCATCTTGTTCAGATAAAGGTTTAAAGATGTCATTGCATTTGATTGGTGTTTCCTCTGTTGTTGTTCTCCTGGATGCTGCCTCGATCTGCCTCACCTCATGTTCATTATTGACTTCTCCACTGTCTCCCTCTGTGATGTAGAGCTCTGTGTAGATCTCATTCAGGAGGGTTTGGTTCCCCGGGTTTATTATCACTCCATGCAAACACTGAAACTTCTTCAATAGATTTAATTTGAACTTTTTCTGGAATTCATTTACAACAGTAGATTCTGGGTCGTGCCTGTGATATGGTGAAGCAGAAACATGTGGTGAGACATGAGCTCCATGTACAATATTAAAGATCACTTTTATGACCACAGAGAGTTCTTTATAATGTTCTCACTATATGTGTTTGCCTTAGTCTGCTGTATGTTTTCTGCAGTGTAATGACTCTTGTGGAACAAAATTCTACTGTACTCACTACTAAAATCTGACTCCAGCTCCACACCGACCCGACAGCTCAGTCTGAGTGAGACTCATAGTTAGTAAGGCCTCAAAACTAAATAAGCCAATCAAGCAGAGTAGATGAATGCAGATAAGAGATTTTATTTTGTAATCAGCGCTGACACAAGAATTGAGATGCTCACGCATGAACGTCCCAACAACCTCTGTTCGGGGAACTCCAACTACAGCCTTTATATACATTTCCCTTATCTTTCCAATGCAACACGTCACTGGTTCTTTGCCGAGACAATCCCACCCATTTTTCTTTTTTTTTGGACCTTTTAAATTCCTTTTTTACACCATTATCTCTGAATTTACAACTTTTCGAATACCATTATAATTAAACTTCCCTAAATCATTATATTAAAAAATTGGGCGTTTCCGCCCCCACCAGTGGGATTGTCTTCGGCCACACTCTCTCCAACACCTCATTCTTCTTCAGGAGACAGCATGGGTAAGTTCTTAGTCCTTCAGGGGCCAACACCCTTTCTTTTATTTTTCTACATTACACTCTACACTTCACGGCTTTTCTGATTTATCCGCTGTCTTCTACGTATGTACTCTAGATATTTCGCCTGGTACCACCATTGCCATCCAGCACGCGCTGCGTTTACTTCATGATGAGATCACTGCCGCTCCAGGTACCAGTGGAGCGAAGATTGACCATAACAATCTAGGGTGCGTCTCTGCCATTGATTGGTCCAAGTTTGGAAAGCCTGGTACCGCAGAGAAAGCCTGCCAGACTGACATCATTGATACAACTATTTGTTCTCCAAAGCCCTTGCAGCCTGTGTGCAAGGCCCGTGACAGAGCAACATGCCATGTTAAACCCTATATTGTTCTCAAGCTCAAACGACCTAACGAATAAACCTTACCTGAGAACTCACTCCTGCTGTCCCCTGATTATTTCACACAACATCAAACACACACCTCATACATATATCCTCATGAATAAAAATTATCTCCCACACGCTCTAGTTAATAACAGCAGAGGGATTTATAATACCACTGTGTCATGTTGGTTTTGATCTTATCCTGTATCTGTGATGATGTTCTTATATATCCTTTCTCTTTCACTCCTGTCTGGCTGTTAGGGATATGATTGAATACATCACTCTGAATGAACAAGTAATGTGTTCTAAACATGTACAAATAGAGATAAAATGTTTAAGTATTTTTAAGTAGTTTTTTTTTGTTGCAATATTACCATAAACAATAAAAGTAAGATTTTTCCTATAGTTTAATTAAAAAAAGAACATGCCCTTAATTTGTCCTTCTTATTGATTTTAAAATTACATCACCCCTGTGGAAGTGAGGAGTCTTCATCTTCAAAATCACATGGAACACCCTCAGACTGTGTGGAGCTACAGCTGCAAAAGATTATAAACAGTCCTATAATGATTCATAAACATTCATTTCAGCTTTTAATGAACTTCTTAATTTAATAAACAAGTACAACAGAATAGAAACAGAATAGGAATTGCACTTTAACCATAAATGATAACAATAACTTTTATTCTTAAAGAGCATACTCTTAATTTGTCCTTCTTACTGATTTTAAAATGAGTGCTGAATATTTACATCCCTGGTCACATCTTAAAGTGATCATGCAGCAAGCTCTGTAGTGAGATTTCCTGATTGAACACTGGTGTAACTCTAGAAGGTTCTTATGGCTTCATATCCTGTCAGTGGCTATTTGATGCTAAGTAGTGGTCTATTCTGCAAAAAATAATACATCCAGTGGCTCACATTAACTTTTTGGATACTTAAACCACATTTACAAATGCATTATTTTTACTACATTGCAAAACAACTTGTTAAATGAAGAGGGATTTATTTTTAAGATCCCACAAGCAATCTTCACCATTTCCCCCCAAAAATAGTGTCATTAAAGATAAGGGGGTTCAGTATTTAGTTTGCTTTTTTGTTTATTTAGTTAAATTTCCCTTTAATTGTAACTTTAGCGGTGACATGAACAGTGAGGAGACGCTTTAAAAAGTCTGGAGGTGGGTGTTAGGGGGAAAGTTCCTAATTAATAGATTTCCTAACTGAATATTGATGTAGCTCTAGAAAATTTTTATGGTTTGGTATCCTGTCAGTGACAAAATGTTGCTAAATGGTGGCCTGCAAATAACTATATGTACCGCAGCTCAGAAAGTATTTGGACACTTAAGGCACACTTATAAATAAATAAGAAATTTAAATTTCATATTTTTCCTAACAACATGTCAAACCCAGTGGCATTTATTTTAAAGATCCCACAGACATTAAATAAGATAAATGTATTTGGACACTGGATATTAAAGATCACTTATGGTGATTTAGTCTTGATTTAGTTTGCTCTTCTGTTTATCTTGTTAAATTTCCCTTTAACTGTGACTTTAGGAGAAGCATTAACAGTGAAGGTACATTACCTTTGTTTAAGTGGGGAGACTCCAGCTTTAAAATCCAAAACAGCATCCACAGACCTATTACAGTTAAAGGAGCTACAGCTAGGTGCTGGTGATTTTGATCTCTTTCCATGGAGTTTACTGCAAAAGATTATAAACAGTCCTTTAATGATTCATAAACACTTATTCCAGCTTTTAATGAACTGTTTAATTTAATAAACACTTACAACAGAATAGAAACTGATAGTAAAAAAACAAACAAATTTTTAGTTAAATTATTTCTTCCATATCAATAAATAAACCAGTTATAAATAATCACTGATTAGAATACAACTGCATTGTACTTTACCATGTTTTTGCAGGTGGGGACTCATTATCTGTGTTCACATCCAGAGGCTTCATCTTTAAATATTAGTAAACTATGCACACACACACACACACACTCATCAACTCACGATGTCAAAACAATTTTTTACTGGTCAATTTAACATTTCATATAGGGTCAGTTTACTGTGTACTTATTAGTATAACATAAGTGTAAGGAACTACGGGGACAATTCACTGCCAGACCAACAGAGGGGGTGCTGATGGGTGGATTGCTGATCCTTGTTGAGCATCAAGTGATCATATCATGTGCAAAGTCACCTGTTCTTAATTATCTGTAATGTGTTGCCTTATTTATACCTGTCCTTTTGTGTCTATCCTTGTAGAGCTATTATTTTCTGTTGTGTTTGGTTCCTTGAGTTTTGCTTTCATTCATGTTTTCAGGTGTTCATTTACTGTTTATTTTTTATCTCCTTTGTTACTTTGTGTCATTTTTGCTTAAATCAAACAAGGAAGGTTTTTAATCCTGCACATGATTCATTGCGACTTCCAAACCTTGACAGTAAGACAATATACTGCCATAAGACAAAGTTTCCAGACCAATGGCATCATGTTGTCCCCAGGATGGCGGGAGAATGTCAAGTCTGTTTTCGGATGCTTTTTGGATGATAATGTTGTGTGTAGTTTATAAAATAAAAGATGAAAAAGATTGTAATTGTGATTCGTGGATAACATTTTTAGTAGACAGATTAAAAGTGCCTCCTTTACTATAAACATTTTAGTATGTGTGACTAGATTAAGTAGCTGACTAATCATCTGTAAACTGGTAATGGAAAGTAGCGTAGAGTAGACTAGTGATGCTTATTCAATTCATTAGTAGCACAATAATCTGTTTGGCAGATATTAAAGGCCTATCTATTATATTACTGAATTGTATTTACTATTGCCTTATGACTGTCCACTTTGGTCAATCGAGGTTAGACTAACAAATAACAGTGTTTAAAGATAAAAGAAAGGAGCAAAATATTTTGTACATTAGAGGAACCTGCATTCACCTGTAGTGTATTCAAGATGACATGATAAAATAGCTATTTAAAGAAGGTAATTAAAAGAAGAAAGATCAGTTAAGAGTGTATGCATTTACATTGAACATTTGCAGCACTTGTCAGACACACTTCTCAAGAATGACATCTTTCCATCACAGTCAGCATTAACGTTTTCAGCAATTTGTACTACAGTAGCTTTTCTGATGTAAGAACTGTACATAGTGTAATATGTATATTACTAACATAATAACATGTTCACAATGTAATAATTTTATTAAAACATTAAAGCTCAAGCTTACAATGCAATAATTATTTTTAGTATTATTTTAAAAGCAAGGTTATAGCAGCACATGATGAGTAAAATTCAAACAATATTTACAGTATAATAATTTTCTTCCAATATAACACATTTGATGAAAAATAGAAAATATACTAAAAATGTTTGTTGTACTAAAAAAGTGTTAAATGTTAACGTAATTTTAGTTTAATTTGTTCATGTAGGCCTTAATAAGACCAAATGAAACATTTTGAAACAAAGAAAAAGTGTGTTCAATTGTAAATCTAACCAAATCTTTCTAAAGATTCTGCAATAAAGGAAACATCTAAAAAAGATGTACCACAAGGGAACAATTCAAATATCTTCAAATATCTTTTCTGAAGGTAAAAAATTCCAAACTATTAGAGTAAACATTTTACTGCAATTTTCCTTACTTTGTTTACCAGTAAATATTTATCTGGTAGAGGGGCTTCCACAAACAAGTTTTAAACTCCTCTTAGACTGTTTAAGGATTTCTTAAACAATCTAAGAGGAATTTAAAACTTGTTTTTCAGGTAAGCTTGTATCTGTTCTTCACGCACTGCAGATTTCCTACAACTGTTTTAGACGAGTCTAAACAAGACAACTTTAGGTTATTTATAATAAGAAAATAACTCACCTTTAATCAGCACTACTTTTGTGGGACATGATCATCACCATTTATTGTTTTCTTTAAAAAAAAGTTGGGGCTGTGGGAGAAACACCTTCTTTTTAGGAAGGAGGACTTTTTACAGGTGATATGTCAGTTTGGGAATTTTCTCTGATTTTTTCACGCCTTGATTTGGAAACTACTTGGTTTCATTTATAGTCTGAATTTTTGACAGCATTAGTTTTTTCCCTACTAGCATTTCTACATCAGCTGCTTACAGCCTATAGGCACACAGACAACTGAGTGAAATATAACGAAATATATTTAAAAAAAACACTGTGTTTGTTCCATACTGATAAAACTATATTCATCAAACATCTTGAATATTTAATTCATGTTTTAAATTCTCCAATTCTCTCAAGGAACTCGAGAAAGGCATTGTATAGTAAATACCCGACAAAGCCTACATTACAGGTAAGGTTGCACCTGTACCTCATATGACGCTGATTCCTTACAGCTGAGTTTACTTTTTCAAGTTTATTTTAGAATATATCCACATTCGTCTTATAAAAGATAATTTATATAAATAAATTACTCACCTTTGTCAATTCCTTATTATGTCTTTGTCAGTCCTTGTTTCTACCTTGAAAACATGTTTTAACTTTTCCCTCCGCTCCACTAAATGCAGCCGAGGCTGCAGTTGAAACAGGAAGGAGGATTCATTACAGGTGATGTGTCATTTGGGAATGAGTCGACTCTTTGAATCATCTCTTTCGGTATTTGTATGCCATCTAATCTCTTGTAATCTATCCTTTTTCTGAAAATTCACTTTTCACAGTTACCACTTTTGCTTTTCAGTTATTTTTTTCTCACTACACATACACACACTTGGCTCTGTGCTGCTCAGCTCTCTCATGGCTGCCGCCACTCACTGACAGACAGAACACTCGTTGGCAAAGTCCTTGTCTCCATTCACAAACCTGTGCTTACCTTCACATGGAGATCTTTACGGAATCCACTATTAAGTGTCCAAGTTCTTTTTTTTTTTGCTTAAAGTCTTAGTTAGTTTTGTTAGTCAAGTTAGTTTTGGAGTGCAGTGAAAGTCATATGTTTGTAAGTGTCATTTAAGTGCCCACATTGGTTGGGTTGGGTTGCTGTGTGTATGCTTATTGCTGGCTAGAGCAGAGTTTAATTGCATTTAGCCACTGACTGACAGAGGCCATATCATTATCATGAGCAGATATGTTTAAAATAATTGTCTGTTTAAAGAATATGCTACATAGTCATTAACATTAAATATGTATGATATTTATATTTATACTATACTGGTTGCAGTGATACTTCTTCCACTTTTACTATTACTTTCTGAATATAAAAATAGTCTAAATATTCAAGGACAAATTATGGGGTATCTACAGACAAAGAGATCACTATTAGTTTGTTGTGTGTCCATAAAGAATGATGTGCTTGTAAATGTGTTACTAAAATAAAAATATATATATGTAACATTTGGCCACAACAATGCCTTTTCCTGGCATTATAGCATACATTTAATATTTTTCCTCAACCTAAAACAGAAAAAATTAAGATGATGTATTTGAAACTTTCCACATAAGGAACAAGAAAGAATACCTAGAATTCTTTTCTAGCTCCAAAATGTGCCTTATTGGTCACAATATATTTAACACTGTGATCTCTGAATGTAAATGCACTCATATAGAATTAAGGCTAAAAGGTAGACTGCAGTGTTTAAGTGATAAAAATATATTGTATTTATCAGATACAATTTTTGTTCACAGTGCTCGCCAAATGGCAGGAGACGGAATCACATATCCAGGGTAAGACAGTCATGTTGGTAAGATGAAATACACAGTGCACAGTCAAAACGATGGTATGGATACAATAGTGTTATAAACCAGTCTCAGCTATTATTAACTACATAGTGATTAGTTTGTAGAAAACATAGAGTAGAACAAAGCAAACATATAGTGAACTATCTGCGGTAACCAGTCAGAAAAAATAAAATAAAATATAATAAATTGACCCCATGTCTGACCACATCTTCCTATGTTTATCATATTACAGGCACACCCCAGAGTCTGCTTCTGAGAATGAACTCCAGAAAAAGTTTAAATTAAATCTCATAACAAAGTTTCAGTGTTTGCATGGAGTGATAACAAACCCGGGGAACCAAACCCTCCTGAGTGAGATCTACACAGAGCTCTACATCACAGAGGGAGACAGTGGAGAAGTCAATAATGAACATGAGGTGAGGCAGATCGAGGCAGCATCCAGGAGAACAACAACAGAGGAAACACCAATCACATGCAACGACATCTTTAAGCCTTTATCTGAACAAGATGAACCCATCAGAACTGTTCTGACAAAGGGAGTCGCTGGCATCGGAAAAACAGTCTCTGTGCAGAAGTTCATTCTGGACTGGGCTGAAGGGGAAGAAAATCAGGACATCCACCTCATATTTCCACTTCCTTTCAGAGAGCTGAATCTGATGAAGGACCAGAAACTGAGTCTGATGGAGCTCCTTCAGTTCTGTTTTAAAGAAACAAAAGAAACAGAAATGTCCGGTTTGGAAAAGGTTCTGTTCATTTTTGACGGATTGGACGAGTGTCGTTTTCCTCTAGATTTCCAGAACACAGTGAGAGTGTGTGATGTAACTGAATCAGCATCAGTGCCGGTGCTGCTGATAAACCTGATTAAAGGGAATCTGCTTCCCTCTGCTCTCATCTGCATCGCATCATTCAGACAAACATCATAAGAGAAAAACACTCAAAGAAGCAGGAGAGTGATGAAGAAATGCTTCTTAAACTGGGACAACTGGCTTCTCAGCAGCTGAAGAAAGGGAAACTGATCTTCTATGAGGAAGACCTGAGAGAGTGTGGCATTGATGTGAGAGAAGCAGCAGTGTACTCAGGTGTGTGTACACAGATCTTCAGAGAGGAGTTTGGGCTTCAACAGAGTAAAGTGTACTGCTTTGTTCATCTGAGCATTCAGGAGCACCTCGCAGCTCTGTATGTGTACCTGACCTTCATGATGGAAAAGAGGAATGTTCTTAAACAGAATCAGGTCTCTGAACAAGAGATAAAAGAAAATACAATCTCAAATCTACACAAGAGTGCTGTAGATCAGGTTTTAGAAAATCAGACTGGACAACTGGATCTTTTCCTTCGCTTTCTTTTGGGTCTCTCACTGGAGTCCAATCAGAAGCTCTTACAGGCCTTAATAACACAGAGAGGACACAGATTCCAGAGCTTAAAGCGTACAGTTCGGTACATTAAAAAGAAGATCTGTTCCACTGTCTGAATGAACTGGGTGATAATTCTCTAGTGGAGGAAATCCAGCACTACCTGAAATCTGGAAAACAAAGTGAACTCTCTTCTTCACAGTGGTCTGCTCTGGTGTTTGTGTTACTGACCTCAGCACAGGAGCTGGAAGAATTTGACCTGAGTAAATATTTCAGTACAGATAAGATAACAGAAGCTGTTCTTCTGAAGATGATGCCTGTGATCGCAGCCTCCAGAAAAGCAATGTAAGTAAAGCTGTATTTAACTGTTCTACTGTGACACTGTTAACCGCTAAAACAGCTAATAATATGTCCAAATATGTTTTGACCTTAAAGTGACACAGAGTTGAGCAAACAGATACAGGGATTAAATAGGGAATAAAGAATGCATGAACAAATGAATAAGGAATTAAACATGTGGAAGCCAGTTGATTTCATATGAAGAGAAAACTTTAAAATAATTAGGTAGTTATGATTAAAGCAGTTTTAGGATGATGACACCCGAAGTCTGTGACCAACAGAACCAGTGTTAATGTATTCATTGATAGAGACTTCAAAGCACTTTTGTATCTAATTACTTTATATCTATTCATTGTCAGGGACATGACTGTATCCAGTCTCACTCCTGTACCTCCACAGCCTTTTGTGTTTCACAAGAAATTTGCATTTTTTAAGAACTTCATGACTGAGTCTTCATATCCATGACAACAATGACACTGACGTGCAAGCTCACTCAGCACGTGTACATTCTGTACCTGCTATTTCTTGTGAAACTGGTTTAGGTTTATTCTCTGTTATGTTTTTCTTACCACTGTCAAATGTGTATATGGAATAATCCATGCAAGAATATGGGTCAAATCACATTTCTTTATTAACTCAACACTGGATGAAGGGATGAATATGATTATTTTTTAATACAAGAAAATCCCATAGTGCAGGCAACAGCCTTGCACTGGATACTAACTAGTTAGCTGCAGTTAACCATTAACTTTATCAATTTTAATTACATCAGCAAAAATTTTGATAAATTGGAGTAAAACTAATTACTAAATGTTTGCCTCTTCTACTACAGTCCAGCTTCCTGGTCACTTCATGGAGATCTTCTGGCATTCTTTACACTTGTTATTTAATTTAGTTTTATAATTTGTGGTTTCTGTTGCTGCACAGGAGTCCTTGTGACTCTAATATCAAAAATATTTTACCATATGATAATATAGTGTGCTTTTTTATATCTATTAATGCACATGTTGACCCTCATGGGCCCGAAGTGACCTGGGGATGTTTACAAAACATGTATCGATGATTACATTTTAGATATTGGCAGTAAATGTGATTGTACTTTTAGCACTTATGAAAATGAGATGGCGATGTGGAAGCTTTGAAGACTCAATATCTAGAGTGTGGCAAAACTTTAAGTTCTGTGGGGTCATCCAGTCATGGATGATAATTCTGTGAGTCCATTGATGAATATCACTGCACTAACAGACACAAATGTATGTTTAACAATATGACTTGGTAAAGTGAACAATTCCATATTCAATCCAAATGTTAGAATGAGTTCAGGAGTGTGACCTCCATTCAGAGTGGGTCCTAGTACGTCCTGATTAACCCCTACTGAATCTAGGATAGACAAAATTGTGGTTCTCAGAGAGTCTTCTGACTTCAAAATTAAAATTATGATCTCAGACAATTTATGTTTTGTCCAGAGAAACAACTAGGTTTAAAATTAAATCTGCAAAAAAAAAAACAATTAGTGGAATCTACTAGATAGACTTCTTTGCAGCTGAACTTTAAATGTGTTGAATTTGTGTCTAGGTTTTTGTGTGATGACTAAATTATCATCATAAATAACTCTGACACCTCCGTCCCTGCATGTTAAACATGGCCGATGTATATGACTATAACTGGGCAGACAAGCTTCATTTAATGTTACATACTTATTTGGTTTAATCCATGTTTTTATTAAGCATAGAACACTAAACTGCTGATCAGTAATAATTTCATTAACAATAAGTGCTTTAGATGCAACAGATTTATTTAATAGTCTGAGCTTCAGGTCAAAGGTGCTGGCTGTGCATTCACTATGTTCTAATTTTATACTAATCAGGTTACTTAAACAAATTTTCTGATCGTTTATACATTTTTGGTTTTTTTGGTGGAACAGAAACAGTCTCTATGCTGTGAACCCTGGGTGATGACTTATTGCAGCAAACAGACAGCCAGTTTAGCCTGCTTGTCTGCTCCCTGGCCCTGGCTCTGGAATGTCACAGATTATCTCGGCCTTGCTATGCTCGGCCTTATTATCTTGCTATGCTGCAAGAAATGAGAGCAGCACCTTCCCGAGTAAAATGGACACCGTCCCATCCTCACTGGCCAGCTTTGTCTTTAAAAGAGCTCCAGTTATATCTGAAGCCCACTTTGTTTTCAGAACACCATCTGGACAACCAGCAGTTCAGCGACCATAACCTGCTGTAGGCTACTTTGCCATAACACATCAGGATTTGGGGCCAGATCATACTACAGCATAGGACATGGCTTTCACTAATTTACACGCCTCTACAATATTGCCCTTAGTAACCTCTCACTGACGAAGACTTCCTTCGAGAACCTATGCTATAAGACACTAAAATTTATTTGCCATTTTAAAAGGGTTATTTGTGAAGTCATAAATAATAATTTACAGTTTGTATACCTCTTATAATGATGTGTGTATATTTATTTTTGTCCTTGATTCTATTTTTGTCATAATTATTTGTTAAATTTATGACTCACTCTTTGACTCTTACTTTCTCTCTGATTAAAGTTCATGGTCAGTATGTTGTTCTCTGTTCACACACACCATTTGAGAGAAGGTAAATATAACACCCCATTTGATCAATAATAAATTCATTTATAAACACATTATGTAAATCAAGATTTTAAAAACTAAAGTGCTGATGAGCATGTCATTGTGTCTCTCTACAGAATGTGTGACTGTAATATCTCAGATGAAGGCTGTGCTGCTCTCACTTCAGCAATGAGCTCAAACCCATCACATCTGAGAGACCTGAATATGTCTCTTAATAAACTAGGAGACTCAAGAGTGAAGAGTCTCTCTGCTGTACTGGAGAATCCTCACTGTAACCTGGAGACACTGTGGTAAGACCATCTCTCTTTTCTCAGTCACATGTCTGCATCTACTGAATCCTGAACAAAGGTGATGCACTGCTTTCAAAGTAATGCATTTTAAATAACAGATCAAATTAACAGATCAATAACAATAACAGATCAAATTTTATCATGATAAAATTAACACAAAAATGCTCACAAATCATTATTGTGTTGCCAATTAAACCCCAACCCACCACTTCACATAATGTCCCTTATCAAGAGTGAGCAGACATGACAAATACATCATCTTCACAAATATGAAAAAATGCTCTGTATCTTCATGTTATCCCAGACAGACTCGATGTTGTTGCAATCAGGGCTCTGTGGGGGCCAAACCATCACTTCCAGGACTCCTTGTTCTTCTATACACTAAAAATAGTTCTTAATGTCATTGTCTTTATGTTTGGGGTCATTGTCCTACTGCAGAATAAATTTGGGGCCAGTCAGATGGGGGACCATCCCATGATAGTTAAGTATCTGCCTACATTTCTCAGCACTGAGGACAACATTAATCCTGACTAAATCTCCAACTCCATTTGCAGAAATGCAGCCTCAAACTTGCAAGCAACCTCCACCTTCATCATGCCTACAGACACTCATTATTGTATCAATCTCCAGCCCTTTGGCAAACATTTTTCGCATATTTCAAATTTTGCCTCATCTGTCCAGAGCACCTGCTGCTATTTTTCTGGCACCACAGATCCTATGTTTTCATTCATAGTTGACTCTCTTCTTCCCTGAAGACCACTTCTGGCTAGACTTCTTCTGACAGTAGATGTTTGTAAATGGGTTCTTTGCTAATGGCACTGCTGGACATCTTCTGATGTAGACGGGAAGTAAGCATGATGTGTCTTTCATCTGCAACTCAACGTTGCCTGTCTCTTTGTGCTTCTTCAAAATAGTTTGAACAGCTCATCTTGAAACATGTATTGAAATAAACAACTAAAATATATATATATATACATATTGAAAGCAGTCTTACTTTTGCACAGCAATAAATATTTTATATATATATATATATATATATATATATATATATATATATATATATATATATATATATATAAATGAGTGTGTGTGTGTGTTTGTGCTTATAATTTTACAAAGACATAATCTTTAAACAAGTCTTAGACCAAAATAAAAATGTGTTGTTGAAGACTGTCATTGTGTCTACAGGTTGTGGGATTGTGGTGTATCAGATGAAGGCTGTGCTGCTCTGACTTCAGGTCTGAGATCAAACCCCTCACACCTGAGAGACCTGGATCTGTCCTGGAATAAACTAGGAGACTCAGGAGTGAAGAGTCTCTCTGCTGTACTGGAGAATCCTCTCTGTAATCTGGAGAAACTGGGGTAATATAGTATTTTAAAACATTAATAATAAACCATGGTCTATTCTTTAACCAAGTCATAACAATAGACAAACATATTATGTATAACTAAAACACAGGCACAATTGTTCTTGTAAATACTGAATAAACTATTTTCATGTTAACACTCTGTGTTTTAAAAAGGTACATGAACCATTGAGTTAACAACCGTTCCAAAAACTTGAGTCTGAACCTGTTTTAGGCCTGATTACAGACAGTCTGATCTTCTCAAGAAAGATTCATAAATACTTATAAAAGAGATTTTTTAGAGATGAAAGCAAGGAAAAGTTACTAAAACGTTTCTAAAGACCTAGTTTACAGTATGTTACTCAGTCCAGTCCAATAAAACAAACTGTCTACAACCATTGAGGAGTGTGTCATTGTGTCTTTCTGCAGGTTGTGTAAGTGTGGTGTATCAGATGAAGGCTGTGCTGCTCTGACTTCAGCTTTGGGATCAAACCCCTCACATCTTAGATCTTAGAGAACTGGATCTGTCTGATAATAAAATAAGAGACTCAGTAAAGAAGCTGCTCTCTGCTCTTAAAGATGATTTAACATAACAAACTACAGAGTCTAAAGTGAGTAATGAACTTTTAGCTAAATTATGAAAAAAAAAATAAAAGACTAATAATTTAACCTCATTAAATCTCATCATTAGGTTATATATTTTTCTGTAGTTCCAATAAATATCAGATTACCAGGTTAGGAAATAAAACCAGCTTTAAAAAATCTTGTCATAAATCCATGTATTTTATTTATCTATATCAGATTTTTTCTAGCAGTTACCTTTCACAAATGAGTGCATGAGAATGAATATAAATGGACATTGTGTATTCTGTAAGATTTAACTTAGCTTGTTCCTGAAGTCTTAGTATGGACTCTATAAATGTAGCTCAAGAGCAAATATAAATGTAGTACAAGAGCTAACCCCATATTATCCTGTGATTGGATAAGAGCAGTGATGTGTAAATATCTGCTCATTTTCCTGTTAGACTTTATGGAGGTTCGTATTTTGTTACATAGATGTTGCCAAGAATGAAAAAATGTTGAATGATTAATCATTGATCACAGGAGATGATAATGTTTCTCTTGGAGCAGAGACAATTACATGCTGTTGATAATAAAGTGGCACAAGTGTGTGGTTATTAATTCACGTTCTTTCTTTTATATTCAGGTTATAGTGAACATGTTTGTGTAAAATGGACCGGAACTCTTTGAAGACATTTGTGGAAATCCCAACTGACAGGACACCTGAGTTTATCTGATGAAGCCCAGACAAAACACTGACTTTAAACACTTTGTCCTTTGGTTATTTAATTATTTAGTTACACATCTTGTCAAATTATTAAACCAGAGCTAACTGTTATATAGTTTTGATGGTTTAAGTGTTAATGTGATTAAACATAAATAGTGTTGCATTACATATTTTATTTAAAATGAATATAGTATATAGTAAATAATTCCAAACACAATATATTGTACACCATATGTCCAAAATATATTGTTACCCTTGGTATATTTTGAAAGGAATGGTGCTTTTGTTATTTAAAAGAGTTCCCACAACCCAGACTGGATCAGTTCACATTGTACCCAGCACTGGATTACAGAAATGATCCAAATTGTGTTATGTTTAACTCAGCAATTTTGTGCACCTTTTTGTGGAGACTTAACTGGGAAAAAAAAACCTTCTGAAGGTCATTCGACTGGCCGACCATCATGTAGGTTTAGTTCACTATTTGTTGTTAGACATGGGTTTTGCGTAATATTAGTCTTTGTGTTAAAACCTGTTATGCCTGTCTTTTTACATGCTTCCTTATCTAATCTTTTTTTAGGCATGTCAGGAATCTTTTTTCATGTGGTAAATGCCTTGCACACCCTAACCATGTCATACGTTCTGTGTATAGAATGAAAAGAGCCATTATGAATAAATAAAAAAAAATTGTTATTTTTTCTTTCATTTTCAGTTTTGTGAGCTCATTAATTCAACATATTTGGACCCTTAAATAGTGTATAATGACTGAATTACAACAACAACACCTGTTATCTAAGTAATAAGCTTACAAACAAATAATAGTAGTAATTTACTACTAATAATAATAGTCTTACAGTCTAACAAATAGTCTTACCTTCAGAATGAGATTGTTGTATTCTTCCTTCAAATAAACTTGTTCCAGAATTTACTGGTCCAGAGTCTCACCACACAGGAACCTATAGCACCATAAAATTAAGTGATTTGCAGCTGGTCCATCTTGGGCCAGACTAGCACCTCTAGACACCTCTCCAAAGTTTTATGCTGGCAATGTATATTATTTTTAATATTTATTAATAAATTATAATTTACACTAAAGAACTCAAGTTAACATAACCAAAGGAACAAGGGAATTTTGCTTGTCAAACCAATTAACATATTTTTCAGTTTAATAACGTATATGTATACATATGTGTATTTAGAGGAAAGATGCAAATGTGTCTGCTTCACCTCCACTACTCTACTCATTGTATACAGAAGACCTACAGCATGTACCATATACACAGGCCTGGCTCCACAGGGGGGCAGGGGGGCCTGGCCCCACCCAATCAGAAGCTTGGCCCACCCTGGTCCCACTCCACATAACACCCAATCACAAAATTGGTGCAATATTCAGTTGAGCTCCATATATTTGTACGAAGCAATAACAACAATAACAGCCAAGGAACTTTGTTAGAACTGTATGTGACCTTTATTGCTGCACTAGTAGCCTAACAAAACACAAAATGTATAGATTCTTGTTCTGAAAGGACAAAAGAAAACCAGAACACAGCTACCACTTCATCCATTTGTGGCAATGAGGACGGAGAAATAGATGATTCAAGTGCATCGGCAGCTTCCGATGGTGTCAAAAACACAATTACACACACTCAAAAATGCAGTAATTCTGTCCCAAATGATGTAAACAAGGCAAATCCTCACCAGCCGGTTCTAAAATCAGAACCTCGTACTGTTTTTCATATATATATAGCCCCCACCCCCCCACCCCACCCCCCAGCCCCTCCTGAATATCACTTGGCCCACCCTTCATCACGTATCTGGAGTATCTTTTAAACTATTAAACTATTTTTAATTTAAAAAAGGAAACTTGTACAACAGACCTTAGAAAATACATTTAAAAACAATACAAAAAAACATAAAAAATAATAATATTAATATACACTCATAAAACATATCAAATAAAACATATTATTACAAATACAAACAAATATTACAAACTATTTTGGATCAATACATTAAAACCTTCAAAAGGTTTAATTGAAAATAAATAAAATGAATAAATTTCAAGTAACATTTGCTAACTTGCCAACGTCAGAGGTGCATTACACTCTGGAGAAGGAGGTTTGGAGCAATATTTTCAACTATTAATAAGCTATTAAATATTTTCCAAATAAAATAATAAAATTTCAGTATTAGTTGCTAATACAGTCTTTAATATAAATAAATAAATAAATAAATAAATAAATAAATAAATAAATAAATACTGGTGTATTCTACAGAACTTACTTTGGAAGAATAGTCTTGACCATTTACAAATTATATATTTTTCTTTTAAAAACTGGTGAACCATTTCTTTAATTATGTTCTTTTTTCAATCAATTACTTTATCTCTCAGGTTTTAAACAAACATAAAGCTAATACATATACTTAATACATATAATTAAATAATTGGTGTACTGTTCATTACATTTACTACATTTAGTGCATTACTGAGAGAATAAATTACTGCTACTGTTGCACTGTAGGTAATTGAATTGAGTTGATTTCGTACCAAAATTTTAAAATAAAATAGTAAAATACACAAACAAAATGTGTCTCGTGGCCTGCATATATTTAAAATCATATTTGACAAAAAGAAAGCTGATCAATTTACAAAAGCATGAGTCACTTACACTTTACAATTATTTATCAGTAGTATTTATCAGCCTCATGTATGAGAAATAGACAAATGTTTACAGAGACAAATGTTTTTATTGTGGCCATGTGATATGTAATAATTTTGATGATTAAGGAAATGCATTTCTGAAAGTGTAGAACTAAGCGGGCAATATCAAAGTTTTTCTCTGGAGCTTAAAAAGCTTTAAATGGAATCGACCTTTAATACATTAATGCCTTTTCATACATCAGAGTATACAGTGGTGACTAAAGGAAAAAATTCACTCACATTTCTACAAGTTAAAGTCTAGAAGTTATACAAGTCTAAAACATGAATTAGTTCAAATAAAATATTGAGTTTAATCGGTTATATTGTTAGAGTTTACCTGACCCCACAAAAGAAAGGTCTTCTTGTAAAGACTTAATAATATAAAATCTTGCTGTTTGAAACTATTTTAAAGCAATGTAATGCTCATTTACACAAAAACAAACCATAAAATCGTCATTGTACTTCATTGTCCTTCTCTGTGGCAATGACTTATTCTCAGCTAATTGAGGAGAGGGGGTAAGCAAGAATAAATTAAATATTAGAAGTTAGACTTTTATCTGAATAATAAGATTGTTGTGTTTTCTGACATTTTTATTGCTGTCCCGTTTAAGGGCTGTATGGTATTTAAGTCACGTGGTGTGAAAGCGGCGCTGTGCAGACCGACAGGTGTAGGACATTAAAGTATCGCGAGAGTGGTTCTAGAGCATATTCGAGCACACACTCTCGCGGTATTTTGGCGCGAGCGTGTGTGTGTGTGTGTGTGTGTGTGTGTGTGTGTGTGTGTGTGTGGAGATGTCAGTCAAAATCGTGTACAGTAAACGGCAACAGTGCTCTAATAAAACGATCAACATTTTATTAATTCCTCTACACTTCTGTGGAAAATTCGGGGCTAGATTAAAGACAACACGAATGAATAGCCCTAGCGACGCCCCTGGTGAAGCATTGTGTCAGTCCTTTATTTACCTTTATTCATCTGAGTTTAATTTCTTGTATTGCTCTAACATAATCAGTTTCTTTTGGATTTTGCTGACTACACATTTCATATAATTATAACTAAATTAGAGTGAATATTGGTAAGCTGCACAGAATGCAGTGAGTATCTTTAAAACACATAGATTCTGTACAAAATATTTAAGATGCATATGCAGATTGCTTAAATACGAAAAGCTTGTTGACTGTATTTAACATTTCATTTTAATAAGTTTGGTTTTGTTTACTTCTACAGGCTTTTGCAAATGATATAAACATAAATATAAATTGTAAATACAAGCTCTGATACATTTTAAATACATTTTTAATGACCATTTTATAGCATCTAGAATACACTAATTGTTCCAGTTTACTCTAACATTCTAAATGATCTGCTCCTTTCTCTTGGCCTGGATGAACATATTTGTTCTGCTAATATGCTAGTAATAGTTGTACACTGACATTTTCCACATGGCTACTCTAACCTTACTTAAACACACTTAGATTTGATCAGGGAATAGTCAATACCAATTCAGTACTTAAACAGTTATGCCTTTATCATCTGTCATACAGATTAACATGAAACTAATATATGAGTGAGCATTCCTAGTCTACTCATGAAAGACAAAACTGACAGCTAACAGCTACCTGATCTAGCTATTGCCACATAATATTATGTTTATGCAGGGAAGTTGTATAAAATGTACTCTAACAGTGTAAACACACATTATCGTTCAAAAGGTGTCCAAAAAGAGATTTTACATCCTCACATACCATATTTTTACCAAACTAGTTACCTGATGATGCGGTTATTCTGGATCCTTGGTCTTATGGCAGAACTGCTACTTTCTTCTTTTTATATCACTGCAAAGTAGAGTAAATTGTATCACTGCAAAGAAGTTGCATTTTGTCATATTAACTAACAAAATAAACAAATGAATGATTTAGTGATGAGAAATTCAGCGGTCAGTCGTAGTGTACAGGCTGATGCTCAATAATGTAAACACAGGATTTTTGCCACATTTTGCCACAGTTTCTTCTAGGCTAAAGATGTGAAAGTTTAAGTGCATGTTTGTTTTTGTGTTTTTTTTTAGAAGTGTAATCCATTCCAGCAGACGGGACGAGACTGTGTGTTTGTGCATACTTTACTAATATTGAAAGATGGAGACTCCTGATCCAGACACAGACAATGTGTCCCTGCCTTCAAAAAACTGGTAACCTTCCATGTCTTAGTATTTCAGTCATCTAATATTTTATATTATTTTTTGAGTAAGTTAAAAAAAAACCTACAAATAAGTTTTTACTATTAATGAAAAACTATCACCACTTAAAAATGTTAGATTCCGATTATTGTGAAGTCCTCATTAATTTAACAAGTAAAATCAGTTTATGTAAATCACTAATGTTCTGTCTATAATGTTGTGCAGTAAAGACCAGGGAAAGCGATCAGAATCACCAGCACCCAGCTGTATCTCCATGAAGAGCGATAGGTCTATGAATGTTCCTTTTCTCTTTAAAGATGGAGAGACTTCATCTCTGCACAGGTAACATCTCCTCATTGTTAATGTCATCGACAAAGTCACAGTTAAAGGGAAATTCTACCATAAACTTATAAATGGTGTTGTCTTTCAAAATTTTGTGTCCAGTTCTAAGACACATAATCAGGAGGGGGTTTCCCCAGTATTCAGACAGGGAAATCTCTCTAAAGAGCTACAGTGTTATTGCTGTAAGACCTTTTTAAAGATGTTTAAAACCAATGTGATAATAATCTGATAAATTCTGAATAATATTGATTTTACAATTAAATATCAAGGACAAATTATTATGTCTTAAACTCCTTGTGAAGAGATCGCCAACGCTTGCTGGTATTTCCCTGTAGAATGACGTTCATTATTATAAAATATAAAATAGAATTGGAGGCACAACTTGTGGACACAGGCAAAGACTATCATGAATCATGTATTTGGCATTGTAGCATATATTTAATTCTATAATCATTAATAATAATGAAAATCAGGATCAATCTCATTCATGCAGAGAAAACTGGAGTATAACTGAAAACACTGGAATCCATACAGAAAGATAAAAAAAATATATCTGTACTGTATGCATATTATATTATTGAATAAAAGTTGCAGCCTCACAGCACTCCTCAGTTGCTGTCTGTGCGGAGTTTCACATGTTCTCCCCTTGTTCAGGTAGGTTTCCTCAAGGTTTCTCTGTCTTCCTCCCACACCCAGTAACATACGAGTAGGTGGACTGGCGAATATAAATTGCCCCTATGTGTGATGGACTGGTGTCAAATCCAAGGCTGTTGTATTATACTGGCTATAGTTTTAGGGACTTTAGGGGTTTTAGGCTATAGTTATAGGGATAGGGATTTTACACCTGGGAAGCTTTCTGGCAAGATTCTTAAAAACTGTATCTATATTTGTATCTGTTTAGAAGACATTACCTGTTCATTCAGGGTCATGTGTTCAATCACATCTCTAACATCCATACAGGAAGTAACTGAAATAGCTAAAATTTGATGTTATTGTATTTATACCTAGAATGCAATATTCCTTATTGTTCACATTATATTTAGCACTCAAAAGAAAATAAATAAATAGGTAAATAGGTAATAGTCATTATTTGTTTGTATCTAAAATATTTAGGCAGTAATAAATATAATATAATATAATATAATATAATGTAATATATAATATAATATATAATATAATATAATATAATATAATATAATATAATATAATATAATATAATATAATATAATATAATATGCACGATTGTGTTTGGTGTACGTAATATTTAGCTCTCATGAAATAAGGGTTAAAAACTCAAGAGTGCATATAAATCACTAAACAATTCTCTATAATGTTGTGCAGTAAACTGGAGGGAAAGCGATCAGAATCACCAGCACCCGGCTGTATCTCCATGAAGAGCGATAGGTCTATGAATGTTCCTTTTCTCTTTAAAGATGGAGAGACTTCATCTCTGCACAGGTAACATCTCCTCATTGTTAATGTCATCGACAAAGTCACAGTTAAAGGGAAATTCTACCATAAACTTAAAAAAAAGAATTTAATGTATTACTTATAATGGTATAGTATGGTATGGTGTGGTAGAGTATTACTTATAATAGTATTCTGTTTGAAAAAACTGTATTGCTTACCGTCTTTGTTTTCAGGTAATTACTATTTTAATGTCAGTTTCCTGTTCTGCCATGAACACCGGACAATACCAAGGATGCCAAGGAACATTATTATGTTATTCAGCCTTTAATCCCTATTGTGATTCATTAATCCAAACCCCTTTTTGAGTCTCTAAAATGACACAGTGCTATTGTAATATTGTTGTGATATCATGGGAAAAATATATAAAGTAGGACTTTAGTGAGTTTTAAATGCAGAAACAGAACTTGCTGTCTTAAATGTTGTATTATCAAACCAGACGCATTTGCTAACCAACAGAAGATGGCTGTGTTTACAGAAAGTTTGAAGTGATAATTCAACATAGAAAGTTTACATAAAGTTAACATATGGACACAGGCAAAGACTGTTTATCACAAATAATGGAACTGGCTTTTTAGTGTACACTTAATACTTTAATCATTAGTAATAGTAAAGATCCTCATTCTCCTTAACATAAGACAGACAAATCTGTGAAATGTGACAGTAATGTGTACTGAATACTGTAATCAATATTTTGATCAAATCTAAGTTCCTGCCTCAAAGCAGGGTCCCCTGTGGCTGCCGGTATGCAGTTTCATGCAGGTTTCCTCCAGGATCTCCAGGATCTCCGGTTTTCTCCCACTTCCCAAACACATGCCAACATGCGGATTAGCAAACATCAGTTGTAGTATTATCCTGTCTATGGGGATTTTATGCCTTTTGGCAATTAAAAAAAAAATCCCAAATAGACATACAGAAATAAAACATAATTAAACAAGGCCAGATATTTTCTCCAGTACTACAATGTTCCTTATTGGTCATGTGGTATTTAGCACTGTGCCCTAAAGCAAAATTAAAGCTAAATGGTAGACTATGGTGTTTAAGTGATGAAAGTTAACATCTTTATCAACCATTTTCAACTATATTAACTACTTTATAGCTACTTTTATTCACAGTGTTATACAGAAGGCAGAAGTTCTACTAGAAAAGAATGTCACCACAGATACAGGGTAAGATGAAAACCAACAACATGACTGTGACACTGACAGGCTGGTATTATCTGCTGTATTAACTACAGAGTGATCATAGAAAACATACAGTAGAATAACTGTATAACCAGTCAATAATAATAGAGACCCCAATATCTCACCACTTCTTCCTACCTTCACCATATCACAGGAATGACCCAGAATCTGTGGCTGTAAATGAATTCCAGAAAAAGTTCAAATTAAATCTGATGAAGAAGTTTCAGTGTTTGCATGGAGTGATAATAAACCCAGGGAACCAAACCCTCCTGAGTGAGATCTACACAGAGCTCTACATCACAGAGGGAGACAGTGGAGATGTCAATAATGAACATGAGGTGAGGCAGATCGAGGCAGCATCCAGGAGAACAACAACAGAGGAAACACCAATCAAATGCAATGACATCTTTAATCCTTTATCTGAACAAGATGAACCCATCAGAACTGTTCTGACGAAGGGAGTCGCTGGCATCGGAAAAACAGTCTCTGTGCAGAAGTTCATTCTGGACTGGGCTGAAGGGAAAGAAAATCAGGACATCCACCTCATATTTCCACTTCCTTTCAGAGAGCTGAATCTGATGAAGGACCAAAAACTGAGTCTAATGAAGCTCCTTCATTTCTTTTTTAAGGAAACAACAGCAACTGAAATGTCCAGTTTGGTAAAGGTTCTGTTCATTTTTGACGGATTGGATGAGTGTCGTTTTCCTCTAGATTTCCAGAACACAGTGAGAGTGTGTGATGTAACTGAATCAGCATCAGTGCCGGTGCTGCTGATAAACCTGATTAAAGGGAATCTGCTTCCCTCTGCTCTCATCTGGATCACCTCCCGACCAGCAGCAGCTGATCAAATCCCCTCTGAGTGTGTGCATCGAGTCACAGAGGTACGAGGGTTCAATGACCCACAGAAGGAGGAGTACTTCAGGAAGAGGATCAGTGATCAGAGCCTGGCCAATAACATCATCACACACCTGAAGTCATTAAGAAGCCTCTACATCATGTGCCACATCCCAGTCTTCTGCTGGATTTCAGCCACTGTTCTAGAGAGAATGTTGGGTGAAGCAGAGAGTGGAGAGATCCCCAAGACTCTGACTCAAATGTACACACACTTCCTCATCATTCAGACAAACGTAATAAGAGAAAAATACTCAACGGAGAAGGACGTTAATAAGAAAATGCTTCTTAAACTGGGACAACTGGCTTTTCAGCAGCTGAAGAAAGGGAACCTGATCTTCTATGAGGAAGACCTGAGAGAGTGTGGCATTGATGTGAGAGAAGCAGCAGTGTACTCAGGTGTGTGTACACAGATCTTCAGAGAGGAGTTTGGGCTTCAACAGAGTAAAGTGTACTGCTTTGTTCATCTGAGCATTCAGGAACCTGACCTTCATGATGGAAAATAGAAACATTCTTAAACAGAATCAGGTCTCTGAACAAGAGATAAAAAAAAATACAATCTCAGATCTGCACAAGAGTGCTGTAGATCAGGCTTTAGAGTGTAAGACTGGACAACTGGATCTTTTTCTATGCTTTCTTCTGGGTTTCTCACTGGAGTCCAATCAGAAAATTTTACATGTTTTAGTAACACAGACAGGAAGTAGCTCCACAAGCACAGAGGAAACAGTTCAGTACATTAAGAAGAAGATTAGTAAAGATCTTCCTATAGAGAAATCCATCAATCTGTTCCACTGTCTGAATGAACTGGGTGATAATTCTCTAGTGGAGGAAATCCAGCACTACCTGAAATCTGGAAAACAAAGTGAACTCTCTTCTTCTGGTCTGCTCTGGTGTTTGTGTTACTGACCTCAGCACAGGAGCTGGAAGAGTTTGACCTGAGCAAGTATACCAGTACAGAGAAGATAACAGAAGCTGTTTTTCTGAAGATGATGCCTGTGATCGCAGCCTCCAGAAAAGTAATGTAAGTAAAGCTGAATATAACTGTTCTACTGATGCAGTGTTAGAAAGATAGAAACTCAAATGTATGTTCTTTGGGATGTTTTGTCCTTAAGGTGATACAGGGTACATTAGAGAATATAAAAGAGTGGGATGTGTTGAACATATGAAAGCCATTGGATTTCATTTGTAGAGGAAGAACTTGAAGTTATGTTTCCTAAAATGAAGGTGTGGAGATGATTTGTACATGTACACAGTATTACAAGGTTGGCAACAAGGTCTTCAAAGAGCAAAAAAAGCTACAAACCATGCTGGAATAGGAAGCCACATGATGTGGCATGGTAGAAGTCATGGTAGAAACTGTTGCCAAAGAAAAATATTTGGATCAGAAAAGGCAATGCAAACCATTCCTATTAGCATTAACCTATTAGCCAAGTAAAACATACCTTTATGTCAGTGAGTGATATTGGAACAGTGCAGTCCTCAGGCTACAACTCACTATAGTCAGCAAACAAATGACACAGTGTTGATGAGTTCTTCAATCACCCCACGCATATTGGGGAAAAACCCCAATATGCGTACACAAAGGGGTTGTAAAATACTCCACACCACTGCACTGCCCACCACAGTCTGCCCCTCACTCTTGGATCATTGCCCCGATGATCACTGAATCAACATCAGGAATTCCCAGGGCCTAAAAACTGATTATATGGCCAAAACATACAAGCTCAGTGATTAAGCACAGTGGAGGTAGTGTCATGGTTTGGGCTTGCATGCCTGAATCTGGAACAGGCTCACTAATATTAACTGATGATGATAGTAGCAGAAAAAATAATTATAGAATTTATCTATAGAAAAAATAGGAAATTAATGCTGAATTTCTACATCTCATATTCCTCTTTTGATTTCATACCAAAATGTCTTCATTATACAGCAAAAACAAAAGAATTGGTCTTGCAAAATGTATATTTAAAGTAAATAAAATAGAAGCCTTTAGAATTTTGAAACATTTAAAACAAAGAACATGAATGTTCATTATCTTGATTGTTCATTATCAGCCGAATGACCTTTCACATAGTAAAAATTTTTAATGAAATTTGTTGTATTAAATTAAATTATTAAAATGAAAATAAAAACATTTTTACTAGTGCATTCAGACTTTTGGACCTCACTGTATATTATAATGAAATAGTTAGCCTATGAGCCTAATTATTTTATGGATTTATGCATTTTTCATTCAGTAAAGTATCTAAAAGAACAGTGCATGACAAAAAAATTACTACAATAACATGGCAGCAATGCAACATCCACCTCAGGTAAAGTCTGAGGTAAAAGGAACTAAATGACTCTGAAAATTATTTAGCCACTCAGATATGATTATAACCTGCTGCTTACTTCCTCTGCCGCTGTACAGTTTGAGTTACTTGTACTCATTGGTATGGATAGGACTGCATTTCAGTTTTACACCAAGCATTTTGTTTAAGTGATGCTTAAACTTTTAGCATTTATTAAAACAAGAAGGCACAGTGAAATATTTGGACTGTTGATAATATACACTAGTGTTCAATTTGTATTATTTTATATCCTTCAGTATCAGGTGTGATTCGCTTGGAGTGAAAAGTTGGTCAGCTCTGGTCTCAGCGCTCAACTCAGAAACCTCCAATCTGACAGAAATGCATCTGACTGTGAAAACTCTGGATCTGACTGGGAATAAACTAGGAGACTCAGGAGTGAAGAGTCTTTCTGCTGTACTGGAGAATCCTCACTGTAAACTGGAGAAACTGATGTAAGATCATCTCTCTGAGAGCCACGATAACTCACTTAGAGAAGCAGCTGTATACAGTGTTGTTCAACATGCCATCATTAGTCAATAAGTGATGGTATAGCCAGCTATACCTTTGCACAACTCATGTTTTTGTATACTTAATATCAATAATTCTAAATAAAAACAGCTTGGGCCCACCCATATGGATGTCTTGTTCCTTTTTCAGTTAAAACCTGCTTTTGCATTATTTTTTGTGTAAATGAAATTGTTGATTTTAGGTGTGATTTTATTTCATTTCATTTAAATTCTATCATGCTTTAATATCAAAAGCACCAGTAAATTACAGCAAAACAATTATCTCCAATTGTTCATGTTGTGAGGGTTTTTTTTGCCCAGACCCACACACTGGCCAAATCTGGCCTCACCACTGAACATCCATGATGTTTTGGTCAGAGTTTATTATATATTATGATTGGTCAAAAGAAGAAATTAATCTCTTGATGTCAAAAAATCTGTTGATGAAATCTGTTGATGAGTCGTTGTCTCTCTCTGCAGGTTGTGTCATTGCAGTGTATCAGATAAAGGCTGTGCTGCTCTGACTTATGCTCTGAGATCAAACCCTTCACACCTTAGAGAACTGAAAGTGGCCTATAATAATTTAGGAGACTCTGGGGTAAAGAGTCTCTCTGCTGTACTGGAGATTCTTCACTGTAATCTGGAGAAACTGAGGTAAGATCATTTCTCTGGAAGTAGCAGTGTTCAGCCCAAAATACACAATGGTGGCGTTTTTAAGTGGCTCTGGGCTTTCCATGGTGGTGGTGAGACAATAGTGCATAATGTGGCTTTGGAAGCACTTGTTGAGACAGAATGGGGACCAACAGGTGAGATCCTCACCTGAAAGGGGAGAAGGGCAAATTTGATCGACACACCATAACCTTCCTGGGGTACATCATCAGTGGCCAGGGCATGGAAATGTAGCCCAACAAAGTATGTGCCATGATAGAGTGGCCACAAGGGAAGCCCAACAAATGACATTGGTCTGAGGCAGCATAAATGGCCTTCTCTGAACTCAAGCTGAGCTTCACAACCTTCCCATCCAGCGCCACCCTGACTAGTTTCACAGGGGGTTTGAAAAAGCCCTCATGTGTGGCCCCCAAAGGGTGGTTTGTCAACAGCATCTCCAAGCCAAACATAGGAGACGCCCACACCCTCTGTATCACTCAAGACATGGTCTGGCTGTCCACTAGGAATCTGTGGCTTAAGCTCCCATGCTGCAAACTGAGCCCCCGATAGATTGGCCCTTCTCAAACCATCCAACAAATTAACCATGTCACATACTGCTTGGAGTTACCCACCAGCTACTGCATCTCTTTGTCCTTCCACACCTCCCTCCTCAAACCGGCTCACACCAATGGCTCCTCAAAAAAAGATTCCACGCCACCACCACCCATAGAAGTCTGAGTCACCAGCTTACCTGGTATGCTCAGTAACTCCCTGCAATACCTCGTAGATTGGGAGGGATACCCGAAGAGCAATCTTGGGTCAACTCAAATGACATCTTAGACCCAACATCTCTTCTGCCTGTTTTTTGACTTTGCCTTTTGCCTACATCCATTACACACTGTTTATTTAGTAATTGTACAGTCAGCCTGCTGTACTCTGTTAGTCTTCAGCAGTAACTAGTCTAATATAATGCATGAGAAAGTGTTATATTTGCTCAGAATGATCATCTTCAGTTACATTATTAATTACAATGAACAAGTGATCTTAAATTCACACTGAATAAAAAAGTAATTTTCCAAACACATCCTCCTCCACTCATTCTCAAAATGTGATTTAATACAGTTTAAATTCTAGGCAAAAAAAAAATCTGTTGATGATGAGTGTGTCATTGTGTCTCTCTGCAGTTTGCGTGATTGTGGTATCTCAGATGAAGGCTGTGCTGCTCTGACTTCAGCTCTGAGATCAAACCCCTCACACCTGAGAGACCTGAATCTGTCCTGGAATAATCTAGGAGACTCAGGAGCAAAGTGTCTCTCTGTTGTACTGGAAAATCCTCACTGTAAACTGGAGACACTGAGGTAAGATCATATGTCTGAGAGTCACATAACCTGCTCCTCGGTAAGACACATTCTATAATAGTGAGACTACAGCAGATGTTTTAGGTTCATCATCAAATGGGCCCATTGCCTCTTTCTAAAAACCTCTTTATAATGACTATAATTCGTGTTTGGTTAATGGTACATGTGTGCCATGAAAGATCACATGGCCAGGGCCCTTGCACTCTCTCTTTCTTTCTCTGTCTAACTCTATGTCAAAAACCTGAAAAGAGATGATATACTGCCTTGGATATAAAGGCATTTTTAAATAACTGATAACAACACTATTAACACAAAAAAACTATGTTATTTGCCCCTTAAATCCAAACCCACCATTCCACATGATGCCCATTGACAAAACAGGGCAGACATGACATACTCAGCATCTTCACAAGTAAACCAATAAAAAAAAGATGAGTGAATTTGTATCTCTCTACAGGTTGTGTAAGTGTGGTGTCTCAGATGAAGGCTGTGCTGCTCTGACTTCAGCTCTGAAATCGAACCCCCAACACCTGAGAGAACTGAATCTGTCCCATAATAATATAGGAGACTCGGGAGTGAAGTGTCTGTCTGCTGTTCTGGAGAATCCTCACTGTAAACTGGAGACATTGTGGTAAGATCATCACTCTGAGAGTCACATGACCTGCTCTTCAATAAGACTCTTTTTCTAATAATAAGACTGAATCAGAAGTTTTAGATTCATCATGTCCTGAGTAAGAATATTGTTTCTGACACCTTAATCTGTAATCTGTCAGTTCAGTGGTTGTTGGGCTACTGGTCAGAAGGTTGTGAGTTTGAATAGCAGGACCACCAAGCCGTCAATACTGGGCTGTTAAGCAACCCTCAATTGCTCAGTTGTGTAAATGAGGTAAATATAAGTTGCTTTGGATAAGGGTGTCTGACAAATGCTGTAAATAGGAGATGACAACTGCTGTGAATTTCACATCCTAAACCTCCATAACCTGATGAACTCAATTTGTAGATATTTTAACTTTTCATCAGTTTTATAATTCAGTTTTTTTTTTTAATTAAACAAAAATTATTAGCGAGTAATCTCGGTATGGAAGAATGTGAATGTTAATTCTTTTCAGAATGAATACTCTGTACTTTACATTACATTGCTTTATTCTAGAATAATATAAATATCACACACAACAGATGAAAGAATATATAAATATAACATTCAGTATCATCATCATCTTTAATCACATTATGTATTATGTAGAAGTTGATCCTGAAATCTTTATGTAATTCTAATGAATAAAATCATCTTACAAACACATCAGCTTTAAAGTAAGTCTTAAACCAAGATATAAATAAAAATCCATTGATGAAGACTGTGTCACTGTGTCTCTTTGCAGGTTGTGGGATTGTGGTGTCTCAGATGAAGGCTGTGCTGCTCTGACTTCAGCTCTGAAATCAAACCCCTCACACCTGAGAGACCTGAATCTGTCCTTTAATAAACTTGGAGACTCAGGAGTGAAGAGTCTCTCTGCTGTACTGGAAAATCCTCACTGTAAACTGGAGAAACTGTGGTAAGATCATATCAAGAATTATTATTATATGAATTATTATATTAAGAATTATTGTATAAGAATTATTAATCAACATTAATAATAAAACATGCTCTAAACTTTGTCCAAGTCATGATAATAGACACATTCCTTATAAACAAAACACACAGTCACAGTTATTCCTGAATAAACCATTGACACCTACACTACCAGTCAAAAGTTTGGACACATCTTCTAATCCCGTGGTCTTTCCTGATGTTTATTTCTTTCTACATTGTAAAACAATGCTGAAGGCGGCCAAAATCCACAATAATGTCCTTTGAACAGTTGATATTGAGATATGTCTGCTACTGATGCTCTGTAAAGCCTTCATAACGCCTCTAATCTGAGGTGCTGTTAATTGGTGATTTCTGAGGCTGGTGACTCTAAATGAACTTCCCCTCTGCAGCAGAGGTAAGTTTTGGTCCTGCTTTACTGGGATGGTCTTCATGTGAGCCAGTTTCATCATGGTGCTTGATGGGTTTTGCAAATGCACTTGACGATACTGTTCTTGCAAGAACTGTTCCAGAACACCTGACCTTCGTGTCTTAAAATAACAACCGACTGTTTTTTGTTGTACATATGGAGGATTACTTAAGTCCATGTGTGTTATTTCATAGTTTTGAAATCTCCAGTATTGTTCTAGAATGTAGAAAATAAATCCCTAAACAAAAAACACTGGATTAAAAGGTGTGTCCAAACTTTTGATTGGTAGTGTACATCCTGTGTTTGGAAAAAAACTCCAGAGTTCTACCGCGTTTTAGGTCTGATTATGGACAGTCTGATCTTTTCCAGAAAGATATGTTCATGTGAACACTGTGTGAAGCTGTGTGAAGGGTAAAAGCTACTAAAAAACAAGTCATAGTATGTGGTCTCTGCCGAAGACCAAGAGAGCGAAGACTGTCATTGTGTCTCTCTGCAGGTTGTGTGATTGTGGTGTCTCAGGTGAAGGCTGTGTTGCTCTGACTTCAACTCTGAGATCAAACCCCTCACACCTGAGAGACCTGGATCTGTCTAATAATAAAATAGGAGACTCAGGAAAGAAACTGCTCTCTGCTTTGATGAAAGATAAACAGATCTTTGGTAAGTAAGTCTGCACTTACATGTAGAATAAGTATTCTTTTTTTAAAAAAAAAAAAAAAAAAAGCTCCAAAGCCTCTGGTTAGATGAGAGCAGAGGTGTGATGAGTAAATATTTGCTCATTTTCCTGTTAGAACTTGTGGATCTTTGTAAGACTGAAATGTTGAATGATTAATAGCGAATAGGATCTGTTTCTCTTGGATCAGAGATGATTACATTCCGTAGTAATTCATTATGAAGTACCACAGTCCAGTTTGTGGTTATTAATTCACATATTTTTCTTTTATGTGTGTAGTGAACATGTGAACATCTGTATATTTGTGATGAAGACTCCAGTGTTCCTGCATTTCCATGATGGAGAACAGAACATGTTTATAAACACATCACTCATTAAGCTATAATGCATTAAATAGAATAAGAGGTGTGAGAAGTGTGTTCATTGTGCACACTGAATCAGACCACACACAATTCTACACTCACTGTATAAGGACTTCTGATCCCTGGATAAAATTCCCCAGAATTCCATATTCTAATTCCATAAAAACAGAATTATTTGGAACAGCCACATGAACCCAAGCTTATCCTAGTCAGTGGAAGAAATAAATAAAATGAATCAGAACAGTTTCAAGACATTGGTGGAATTCTCTTGTGTTGGCATCTGAGGAGTTTATCTGAGGAGCTTATCTGAGGAGTTCATCTGAGGAGCTTATCTGAGGAGTTTATCTGAGGAGTTTAGGAGTTGAGGAGCTTATCTGAGGAGTTTATCTGAGGAGTTTATCTGAGGAGTTTATCTGAGGAGCTTATCTGAGGAGTTTATCTGAGGAGTTCATCTGAGGAGTTTATCTGAGGAGTTTATCTGAGGAGTTCATCTGAGGAGCTTATCTGAGGAGTTTATCTGAGGAGTTCATCTGAGGAGTTTATCTGAGGAGTTTATCTGAGGAGTTTATCTGAGGAGTTTATCTGAGGAGCTTATCTGAGGAGTTCATCTGAGGAGCTTATCTGAGGAGTTTATCTGAGGAGTTTATCTGAGGAGTTTATCTGAGGAGTTCATCTGAGGAAGCCCCTAAGAGACTCACTACAAGTCACATTTCAAATCACTTTGTCCTTTTATATTTAATGGACCAGTGCTGTTATACTACATACCTGCACTCTTAGAACACTGCTTGTCCAGTCAAATTAGTGGACCATGTCTACCTAAATATAGTTTTGATGGTTTATGTCATTTTTCTGAGTTTAGTATTTGTTGAATGTCGTAATATATTTTAATGTTGTTACATATGTATAGTATACACTCACTGTCCACTTTATTAGAAACACCTGTACACCTGCACATTCATGGAGTTATCTGATCCTGTGTGAATCATGTGGCAACAGCACAATGTCATGTAGATACAGGTCAAAAGCTTCAGTTAATGTTCATCAAATCAGAATGAAGAAAAAGTGTGATCTCTGTGACTGTAACTGTGGCATGATTGTTGGTGCCAGCTGGGCCGTTTCAAATATTTCAGAAATTGCTGATCTGATGAGTCTGATCTCTGAGTTACTCTGAGTTGCTTTAGCGTAACTCTAGTTACTCTAAAGCATGATCTGCCACAGTTCTTTTTCCTTTGTGTAATTCTAAGAGCAGACCCCTTTGTACTTGTATCTTACCAGGGTAATTGCAGGTTAATGCAATGTTTTCTGTAACAAATCCATTAAAAATATTTATAATATACAAAATATTTTATAAAATATAATGTACAGGATCTAGATAAACATGGTATTTTTTATATTTGTAAAATCTCTAATCTGTGGTTCTTTAAAGTAAACTGTGACTGTTACTGTGACCTTATTTGATAAGCTTACTGGAATGGGGACATTTTAATAGGTACACAAAATAAATGCTATGTTCTTACAAAGGATCAATCCAAATCTTTTCATTTTTAAGAAACATTAAATCTCTACCATAATATAACTGGAATAAGAGCAGTTTATGAAGAATGGAAAGTGACACATTCAGTATTAAGATATATTTTATGACAGATGTCTTTGGTAGCACATTATGACTGGTGTTGGGATCCTCTTTTAGAGAATTTGATTATAATCAATGTACATCACGGTTGCAAACACTTCTTGACCAATGCCACCCTCCCACACTGACCCTACACAGTCTCACCTCCTCTCACACTCACCTCCTCCTCTTTCACCTGCAACTATCATTAAACACAACCCCATTTGGGAGTTTGTTCTTCGAGTTCAGGTTTCAAATTTCAACTTTATTTGTCATGTATAGAGATGTCAGTGACACTTTGTACAATAAAATGCTTAGGTGAGGTTCAGGCAAACTACAGCACAATTGAAATATCCTAAAACAGCTACAATAAAAGACTTAAGAATAGTAATATGTGTATACAGTATAGAATATGTGTGCAAATCAATTTATATATTAACATAATTAGGTAGATACTCATTTTAAATGGAAATTGTGTACAATATACATACAAGTATGGTGCTATACTATCACGTATCAGTCTTGCAGTCCTAGTTAGCAGACTGTGTGCATGTAGGTGCAAATAGTACTGCTAATTGTGCAGTACCAGCAAGTAAGGTGCAAAATAGCACTGATTACTGTGTCGTCTCAGTATGTTAGCAACATGTTATGTATAGAGTCATATTGCAATTGTGGTCTGCATGAAGGCTGTATTACAGTACACTGAGGATTCTGATAGCCTGCAGGTAGAAACTGTTCTTCAGAGTGCTGGGTCTGGATTGGATATTCCGGTACTGACTGGTTGGTTGAACAGACAGTGTGCTGGGTGACTGGGGTCAACTGTGATTTTGCTAGCCTTCTTCAGACATCGTATACGTTAGATGTCCTCTAAGGCTGGAAGTTTATTTCTAATGATTAGTTCAGCTGCTCTCATGACACTCTGGAGGGCCTTTAAATCTAGTGCTGAACAGCTGCCATACCAGACAGTCACGGACCCGGTTAGCATGCTCTCAATATTGCACATGTAGAAGTTGGTGAGGATTTTTGTGGCAGAGCCTTCACAGGAAGTAGAGTCACTGATGAGCCACTTTGAGTACTGATGTGGTGTCCACGGATAAGGACAAGTATCAGAGAGGTGTACATCAAGGAACTTGATGCTCCTGACTCATTCTACAATGGCCTTCTTGATGTATAAGGGTGTGTGGATATCCTCCTGCACCCTCTAAAGTCCACAATATACAGTATCTCACAAAAGTGAGTACACCCCTCACATTTTTGTAAATATTTTATTATATCTTTTCACGTGACAACACTGAAGAAATGACACTCTACAATGTACAGTAGTGAGTGTCCAGCCTGTATAACAGTGTAAATTTGCTGTCCCCTCAAAATAACTCAACAGACAGCCATTAATGTCTAAACTGTTGGCAACAAAAGTGAGTACACACCCAAGTGGAAATGTCCAAATTGGGCCCAAAGTGTCAATATTTTGTGTGGCCACCATTATTTTCCAGCTCTGCCTTAACCCTCTTTGGCATGGAGTTCACCAGAGCTTCACAGGTTGCCACTGGAGTCCTCTTCCACTCCTCCATGATGACATCACAGAGCTGGTGGATGTTAGAGACCTTGCGCTCCCCCACCTTCCATTTGAGGATGCCCCACAGATGCTCAATAGGGTTTAGGTCTGGAGACATGCTTGGCCAATCCATCACCTTTACCCTCAGCTTCTTTAGCAAGGCAGTGGTCATCTTGGAGGTGTGTTAAGGGTCTTTTCATTTAGGCACTCAGTGAAACATTGACACCATTAACAATTTACAATTACAATTTTTATTTTTACAGTTTCATCACATGAATAACCATTAATGCTGAGACTTCTACTAAAGGCACAAAATCTTCCAAGGCTTTCATGTCTCAGCTCTCATGTCACCTGGCCATCATCTGGTGTTCTGAGTTTTTATAGGAGGAAGTTTCACACTTCCTGAGAAACTCTGTCGTTGAGATTGACCTTAAGTCATATGTTTGACAGGTGACTTTAGCCTCTGTCTTCTTGTGCACACCATATAGGGCAGTATCATGAGGAATACTCCAGATTTCTGCTGTGAATCCTTCGAGCCTGCGGCTGCAGAAATAAAAAATGCTGTGCCTTGCTTCAGATAATTAACAAATAAAAGCATTGTGCATGAGGCATTTCCCCCAAATCTACCAATGCTAAAATATGCAAATAAGTGTGATAAAAGATTCATCACTGTTTTGTTACGTACTCTTGACACACGCATCAATCTTAGTCCATTTTTCCTGTATCATACCTTGGTGGTTCTTGTCCATCTCCTGGCTGAGGTCTGCTGCTGGCACGGCACTCTACACACAAATGCTAAACCATATCAAAGTGTATTCACACTGTTAGCAGATCAAGCTTTGAGAATACAGTCTCAAATTCTATTAATTTATTGCATTAGGTTTTGGTTACTTTTGAGTTATTGAGCTCAGAAACACTTCACCTGCCTGGGGATCATTCTATTGGTGAATGTATGACAGCTAAGAGTGCTAATAAGTGACTGAGGGGAAAGACTAACAAATAACATTGTGTGAGCATAAATTAGAAGTCTTTTGAATCGTTTGGAAAGAATTACTTAATAATTATAAAACAGGCTCCTTTTTTAACAGAGCTGCTTCTTCCTCTGATTTAACTGAAGACACTAAAAATGGGTTCCTAATTAGTACCGTTTTGAACACTAACAAATGGCAAATTCCCAAATACATTAGCATCAATGATATTGCACATTTTGTACGTCAGGAATTAATCGATTTTAAATACATCAGCAACCAGCAGGTTTCAACAAAAATTATCATCAGAGGTCCATTTTCTTTTTTTGTAAATTCATTACGCAGACCATCTCAAGTTGTTATTCAGCTAATATTTAAAATATTACGTTCCTCAGATCCTGCTGCTGTACATTCATGCCATTTTTCTGCTTTTGAGCAATCATGAGCACAGAAGCTAGTGGAGTAAACACACCCCCTGATGGAGGACCTGAGTAAGTGACAGACATGACAGGTGCTTGAGGTGTTGCTCATGAAGAAAAAAAATGAAAGTAAAAGTTGCTGCACCATACCTTCTGGATTTTGGGGTCAGGTGTTTGTGGAGGTCTGGGCTCAAAAGTCAGGCTTTTCATCTAAAGGACCTCCAACCTCTGCAGCTGCAGGATATTGGACTGCATTCTTTCCATCACAGTCAGTATTTCTGAGCTGAGGAACAATAGCAACAGTGGATAAATTCACTATTGATGTGAATAATAAAAATATTTTAAATGTTTTCATATAGGTAATTTAGGTAATAAATATAGGTAATTTAGAATTAATAAACATTTTTCTTATATTTTCTTCTCTTTAGGACTCGGCTCCTAGTTTCTAAGTCCTTAAGTTGCATGTATTACTTTTCAACAGTCTCTTTGAGGCAATAAACCTCAATGGGCCAAATGTGCAGTAAGTGCGCTTGTCTAAGTAATTATTAACAATCATAAACAAAGCATATTGGGGTAAAACATACAATCTGCCTCTCAGTACACAGCTCAATTTCCTTTACTTCCAGCTGTTATAATTACAATACTTTTTTCTTTCATCATGATCATTTCATCACACACCTGCTCCTTCATGAGCTTCTTTTTATTGTTAAGGTTGCTGCAGGTCTCTTTCTCTGCCTGAAGCTCCTTACTGTGTTTGAGGCAGATTTCACTGAGTTCAGCCTCATGGCTCTTCTTCATCTCTCACAGCACCTCGGTCTGTTGCTGTAAAGTGAACATAAAGAAAGAGATGCACACATCAAACACTCCAAACGTTCTGATCCTAAGGATGCACTGAAAATGGATCCAAATTACATCATGATTGACAGTGGTGGTGTAGACATGAATTTTAAAAATATAACAAGACACTTTGGCAACATAGCAAGTGGGAAAATATAGAATCAGCACTTTGTGGTCATGCTCTCTGCTGATCCTGTTAAAAAAAATTTGTAGTAGAACTACCCGTCATGGCTGCCAACGTCACTCAGAGACTACTGGTGTCCTTCTACCGGTGCTCTATAGAGAGCATCCTAACCTACTGCATTGGCGTATGGTTCATCAGCTGCACAGTGGCTCAGAGGAAAGTGCTCCAGAGGGTCATAAACCTGGCTCAGAAGATTTCAGCTCTGAGATCAAACCCCTCACACCTGAGAGACCTGAATTTGTCTGAATAATAATATAGAACAGACAGGAAAGAAGCTGCTCTCTACTGAGGTTAGAAATGGCCTTTTTAGATAAAAGTTGAATAAAATAAAAGAATAATATTGTTAGTTTGTACATTTCTAGGCATGAGTGGGAAATTCTTTCATGTTATTTTAAAATTCATGTGAAGACACAAAGGACAGGAAAGTAACAATTGTAAAAGGATACCTAATGTCCTTGTGATGACCTGCTGCTTCTGTCTTCTCTCTTTTTCTGATAAACACCACACTTTCTTGTCACCTCTCATTAAGGCAAATTAATCATTAAAATGATCATCACTGCAACAAATAGGTCTTGTGTCATTCCTGTTCAATTCACCGCAGCTTGTTCTTAAAGTCTGCACTTAAAATAAATGTAGAATAAGAGCACAAAGAGACAGTAGTGTCAATAAATTAAACAAAAAAAAGCTGTGATTGGATAAGAGCAGTGAAGTGATTGGTAAATTGTTTGTGCACATGTTTTTCTTTTGGATTCACTGTGAAATGAACATCTCTGTATTTGTGATCAATAGAGTTCAATGGTGAGGAATAGAAAACAAATTTAAAAACACATCATTAATTTAGTTTTAATACATTAAACAGTCTCCAGGATGTATGAAGTGTGTGTTCATCATGCACAGTGAATCAGGTGGCATGCAATTCTACACTGAGGGTATAACAACCTCTGAACCTCTGATAAAATTTCCCAGACTTCCATCCCATAAAAAACCTGAGGGAGAATATGGACCAGCAGATGAAAAACCACATAAATCCGAGCTTATCCCAGTCAGTGGAAGAGAGAAATAAAATGCACAGGTACCATTTCAAGACATTGGTGGAATTCACACCTGATTGTACTGGCATCTGAGGAGTTTATGTGAGAAGATTATCCAAGGAAACCCCTAGGAGATTCACTACAAGTCACATTTAGTTTGTCCTTTTTTAATTAATTAAATTATAATTAATGGACCAGTGCTGTTATACTACAAACCTGCACTCTTGGAACACAGCTTGTCCAGTCAAATTAGTGGACCCTATCTACCTAAATATAGTTTTGATGGTTTCTGAGTTTAGTATTTGTTTAATGTTGTAATATGTTGTAATATCATTACATATGTATAGTATACACGCACTGTCCACTTTATTAGAAACACCTGTACACCTGCACATTCATGCAGGTATCTGATCAGCCAATCATGTGGCAACAGCACAGTGCATACAGTCATGCAGATACAGGTCAAGAGCTTCAGTTAATGTTCATCAAACACCAGAATGTAATCTTTGTGATATTATCTGTGGCATGGTGTTTGATGCCAGATATAGATGTTGGCTTGAATATTTCAGAAATTGCTGATCTGCTGATCTGTTGGGATTTTCACACACAACAGATGAGAACTAAACCCGAATGAATCAGATAATTCATTCAGCCAGTCAATTCTGTAATGAATAAATGATTTACAAAATATACAGTTGAATGTTAATGTTGACACGAGGTAAGTACAAAAAAATTCGAAGCCTTTACCATCCTTTTTAACTGGAGTATTTATATTGTAATTAACTGACAGGAGCACTGTGTGTGTGTGTGTGAGAGAGAGAGAGAGAGAGAGAGAGAGAGAGAGAGAGTTGCAGTTATAAAGGCCCCATTTTCTATTATTAGGATGTTCACTTATCTAATTTATATGTATGTCCACCTTTTGGTCTGTCCGTCTACACACCATGTGTCCTCTGAATCTTCCCACATCGTTTATGAATTAGAATACAGGTCTAATACTGTGACACTACTTTTCACAGCCAGGTGGTGCTGGTGAATAGCAGGAGCTCTAGCAATCCCTGTCACTTTCAAAATGGACAACAGATGGACTTCAGTGCATAAAAATCATGTTCTTTTGATAGAAGATATTTGTTATACACTGAAATATTTGAATAACTGTATTTAACACTGAAAATCACTGAAATACAAAATTATATATACAGCACAGTAGAGCTAAACACTATACTACAATCTTTATGGCCTTACAAGCTTAATTTGATTTGTGCATCAACATGCCCCATTCCATAATTCATTCATTCATTCATTCATTTATTCATTCATTTATTCATTCATTCATTCTTATGGAAAAATACATCAGGGTTGATTTCAGGGACCCTGCTATATGTCTGATATTCAGATTTCCCATTATAGGATCACTGACTGCTGAATTAGTGATAAGACTTCAACCATTTCACACTGACAGATTCTTGCCAGCTCCCTGTTTCCAGAAGATTGTAAAAGAAGTAAAAGGATGGGCACCTAAAGATTTTAAGTAGTTTTTGTTCATTTTTAGTTATACTGAGCTTGCCAACCAAAGGATGACAAGACTATGTCTTGTCTATCTAATCTAGCATATGCACACTTGTAATATTGCTAGAGGCACACTTCATAAACAGCCTCAGTCCACTCAAAAACAAAAGGCTCAAAAAAGCAATCTTATGAAGGAGCTAATCTATATCTCTATTCCAGACAGTGTTAGTAGGCCTAGAGTATTGTAAGAAATACCTCATTTATAAGCCTAATAGAATATTCAGAAAAGAATCACACACTAACTGATACTTACAGCTGTTATGGCCCACCTATGGCCCACAACTACAAAATTTATAGGAGGGCCATTAGCCTGTTTTACTGGTAATTTAAATGTAATTGATTGTTATTTTCTTTTCTTTCTTTCTTTTTTCGAGCTTTTACAGTATTGTAGAGCATTTTAGACAGACAATTTAGTTTAGTAAAAGATCATGATACATTACTAAAAATACTAATACAGACCTGTGGGTTACATTAATATTTGGACACACACACACACACACACATACACACAGACCCAAAGACAGAAAATGTGCTTTGCAAGTTGAGTGAAGGACAAAATAGTTGCCTTTGCAATCATGTTCTCTAAAATATGATGTGACCAATGTAAAGAAATTTACTCTTTTTTTTTTTTTAATTTTAACACATCTCTGCATATCTCTCACCTTCATCCTGGTATGTGTAGAAAATTATCTTGTTAAACTTTTGACAACGCCAATGTACACAAAGCGAGCCTCTTGAATACCGTCCATAAAGTTTACCAGATTGGAGTGGAAGAACTCGAGTGGACTTCACAGAGCCCTGACCTCATCCATATTCAACAAACACACATGGATGTGATGGTGAGGTGTGGTGTAGTTATATTATAGTGCAGGTATATTACAGTATGTATTATTTTCTATAGTCCAGATGTGGTGTAGTGTAGTTACAGGTAGTAGTAACATTGCAGTTGTTTTGAGATTTTGGATAGATCCGATATAATGACGGTAATAACGGATCAGTATGGGACCGTATGATAACTGTTAACTTTATAACGCTGAAGAACATAATGACACGGAGTGGGCGTGGTTGCCTGGCAGCGGCGGTGACGCGGGGGCGTGGTCTGCTGCTGGTGGCTGTGCTATGGCGGTTCGGGGTTAGTTAACCGCGGAAGTGTGGAGCTCAGATTTTATCGGCGGGGTTCATCTTTGTGTTTATACAGTCGGACTGATCAGAGAGCACTACACCCTCTCGCGGGTGTCCTAGTGTCCATTTTGTTTTGTTTTGTTTTGTTTTTTTTTGTGCAGAAAGAAACGGAGTCGCTGTGAACTCACTGATTTTTCCCCATTCTACAAGGATTCAGGTGGGCGCGCCCGAGACACAGGAGGGATGCAAACATAGACTACTTGTCGCTTTCCTCTGGCGTGGACCTTCATTGTGTGAGCACCTTCCGATTACAGGAAAAAATATGTGTATGGAGAAGGAATTTTATTCTGAACAAGGTGCTCAGGTGCATGGACTGATCTATTTTATCGTCCATGCTGCATAGTGCATCTGTTTAGATGAAGGCGAAGCCCGTGCGTGGAAATTTTGACAGGTTGTTGATTGGTGAATAAAATCAGCTTATTTAATAATAATAATAATAATAATAGTAATAATAATAATAATAAACAATGTTGAGCGGACCGATCGCTTTTCCAGTGCAGCTGCACGATGTGATGTGTTGATTTAAATATCATCAGCACCAGAAAGTGACACTGACGATGCAGGTTTGCTTTATAAAAAATATTTTTTTCCTTGCGACCCTTGTGGCTCTGGCGGACGGGGACGATGTCCACACCAAGGCATCCAGCGCCATGCGGTATGCGAGGAGACAAGCCACAGGTCCACCTCAGTGGACGCCCTCCCAGGATGCCAGGATGCCGTTATTACTGAACAGCGGTAATGATACACATTTCAGTCGAAGATGCAAATTTAAAAAGTCGGGATGTTACTTTCTGTCACACAGGATGGACAGGACCACCCATGGAGAAAAGGCGGTCCACAATCACTACAAGATATGGAAAAAGTTCAATGAACATGAGAGAAACCACAGGCACAGAAGAGGTGCAAAGGAACGGCACAAGAAACTGACATGGGAAGTAAAGAAGAGAGGAACTGGAAGTACGAAGATGTCTGCGAATGCTCTCACTTCACCTTTAACATGGTGGGAACCGATGCCCAAGCCCTTGGCCCTCGCCGCCACAGATTTCCCTTTTGACATAACCAAACATGTGGAGTTTTACACCAGGCGCATGGCCCCAGATAACCCATGGGATGCAACACCTATGACCCCACCATACCCTGAAGACGAGGAAAATGAGTATTTCCCTAACCCATTCTATCCGGTTACGAGCGAAACGTACACAGCCTACGCCATCACATGTTTCTCTGTACTCATTTTTGTGATAGGGATCATTGGAAATGTTGCAGTCATGTGCATTGTGTGCCATAACTATTACATGAGGAGCATCTCCAACGCCCTTTTAGCTAACCTGGCTGTCTGGGATCTGGCCGTGTTGTTGCTCTGCATGCCCCTTGTGGTGTTCCACGAGCTGACTAAAACCTATCTACTGGGCCACTTCACCTGTAAAGTTATCCCCTACATTGAGGTAATTAAGCTGGTCAAACTATAGTTCTATTATCTTTTATATTTATGTCGTTGTTGCACAATTTACATATTTTCTTGATCATGATTCTGATCCTTATTAATTTGTTAATTAGCCTGTATCATGTTAATATGCATACATGAGAACAAGAAAATCATTAAAATGTGCAGTGCAAAATGAGTGCATCCAGGACTGAGGTGGAAAAACACAAAAGGTTCATTATGTGTGTATATAATATTTTTGTGTCAACCCTTCGTTCACTGTAAATATATTCTCTTTAACAGTATTGTTTTTTCTAAGCGTGAATGTGTTTATTAGATAGTATAACAGTTAAAGCACTACAGTTGCAGACTGATTCACAGGAAAACGAGCATCCAGGTCTAGAATCTGCACATCTTCTCATGCAGACCTACACACAGACACTACAAAATCTGGGTTGCATGGATCTGTTATGCCCTTGGCATACAACCAGTAAAGTCTAGTTTCAGCAAAGGGTCAGTGTACCCTAATTAACTTTCCTCATTTTAAAACATAAACATCTGTGGCCGTTGTATCTTGCAGACTGGAGCAGCTTATCTTCTATTTGTACAACATTTTGCTCCTTCCATCTTGCCCTTATCTTTTACTGTGTTATCATGTGAAACACTGTTTACTGTGCTACCACCACCATGCTTCAGGCCAGGGATGGTGTTTTCTGGTTGAAGAGAAGTGGTAGCATCATAGAGCTGAACACTGAGCTTTATCATAGCTTAAAAATTTTATTAGTAATTAACTAATTGATTTTTTTCCTCCACCACTTCGGGGTCATGCAGTATTTTGTGTGATACATGACATATGATTGCAGTTTTATTTCCAAATTTGTAACATTACAAAATGTAACAGGACAGTGTAGGTGAATATTTATGCAAGGCAGAGCAAAAATAAAAAGTTTCTGTAAATGTTATATGTAATTGAGGACTACGAAGAATTAAGAGATTATTATGAAGCTTAATACGACATGGCTCATTTTTCAGTTTTTAGTAATGTTTTGTCTACATTTTTTTGTGTAAGCCAAACTGAACAAAACATTTTCACCAAATTTCCAAAAATTCTGACCCAAAAAAGTGTACAAAACATACAATACAATTTTCACAAATACCAAATTTCTTGTGTAAATGCTCATTTGAACAATTTATGAATAAATCTGTTCATATCCCTCTTAATACAATCTGCATTGGATAGTGTGTGTAAGTGTGTTGCTTTGTGTAGGCATGTCTGTCTGTTTGGATTTGATAGTGTGTGTTAGAACCTGAGAGTCTGAGATGTGTGTATATGTTTGCCTTCAGCTTTGAGTTGATGGTTGAAATAAATAGTATGTTCTGTCAGTGGATGCCTAATTCAATGCCATCTAACAAAGTATAATGAGAACCAGCACATGGTCATTTATCTGAGACCAGAAGTGTGTTTAGAGGGCTGACCTGTCTGTAGCCTAAATGTTGGACTAAGCACTAAAGCAAAAAAAAAAATTCAATCCATACAGTTGACACTTAGTTTTGTTTTTTAGATAAAAAACATCTGCCACATGAATAAATGTAAATTCCTTACCATCATATTAGAAGACATTTCACAATGTACTGTGTATCTTCATAGACCACTGGCAAAATTGGCTGCAAAATTATGTTGCATTTTAAAAATCTGTGAAACATTTTAATATCTTCAAAATCAGTCACTGTAAGATGTGTATGTACTGTATCTACATGTGTGAACAATATATAGTGCCTCCAGCAAGTATTCACCACAGTTACTGTTTTTCTTCAAACTCATATTTATGTACATCAGAATGGCATTTTTTGCTCATTTCGAAGTAATTCTCTATGTAATATTAAATCAATATTAAATAAATTATTTAGACGTCCTTGGAATTATATAAATATATATATTTTTCATAGTCTTTACTTTTCAAAAGCTAATACTAAACATGTTTAAACATCAGAGTATACCTGTGTTCATTTTCCTGCCCAATTATTTGCATGCACAGTAAATATCTCTGTATTTAGGAGCTCCCTCAGCTAAAATGGCGGATCAGATCCTGCCATCATAACCAGTAAGAAATTGACCCATGGAGATTTGAGCTGACGTTTAAGACGAAAAAAGGCTTTGAGCTTTCATTGGAATACTGTGATATATGGTGCAACTCAGGCCCTTCCAAGACCAAGGTCAGAATGAATGCTCGGGCAGGAAGGGCAATTGTCAAGAGAAGTGTTCAGGCATCCAGCTACAACACTGAAGTAGTTACAGAGCTGAAATTGGAGAAGCTGGGCAGACTTCAATAATATCATCAGCTCCTTCACAGATCTGGCCTTTATGGGGGAGAGTCCAGGTGAAAGCCTCCTCAGAGAAAGACCATGTTACAGCTTTTTGAAAAATATCTTGTAGTCTAATCAGACTGACGTTGAGCCATTTGATCGAAAGCCAAAGCATTATGTTTGGCACAACCCAAATACAGCCCAATATCCAGGTAACACCATTCCTGTGATCGAGCACACGTTGCTTTCAGCAGGAAGAGCTGGAAAACTGCTTGCCATTACAAGCAACATGGTTGAAGCCAAAGTTGAGCAGATTGCTAAAGAGAATCCAGTCCAAACTGCCAGTCATCTGCATTTAGAGAGAATTCTCTATTCCAACAGAACAGTGAGCCCAAGAATAAAGGCAAAAACTACAAATGAATGACTTAGGGAGGAAAAAGATTTATGTTTTGGAATGGGCTAATCCAATGGAAAATCTGTGTAGCATGACCTGAAAATTGCTGACCACCAACCTCAAAAAATCTACATTGCAAAATGGAAGAAAATGCCAAAATCAGAATGTGCAAAGATCATGGAGATCCATCCGAGACAGCTCTTTAATTGCTGCAAAAGGACAATTCCCACTGAGATGGTGAATACTTACACAGTTTTTAGACTTTTTTTTTTTACTTTCAATTAATTCTGAGGACATCCAAATACTTTATTCCCAACCTGAACATAAAACCCGATTCTGATGTACTTGTTGCAGTAGAGCAAAACAGGGAATATTCATCGGGAAGTTAATATATCCAGAGTGTGTGTGTGTGTGTGTGAACAAAATTTTAAAATTGTACAGTATAAACGTTAACAGTACAAAACATAAACATAAAACAGCTACTTCCACTGTTATTAATCATTATCACATTACTGACAACATTTCTGAAAAATGTGCTGTGATGTAATTGATCAAGATATCAGTATATCATATTGCCTGGCTCTACACTCATGTCAGCACAAAAAAAAATTTCCCTCGTGAAGACAGCTTAAGCTGTAGTAAGCAATTTTTCTCCTGCACAAATACATTTTATGCCAGTGAAAATTAAGTTTGTTTAAACTGAGAATTCTACAAGAACTATGTGGAACTATGTGCATAAGCATTCATTATGAGAAATTTCCCACTAAGACACATGAGTTAAGGTGCTTTGTCAGTAAACTCTTCAGCCTAGTGCCTTGTTTAATTCAGCCAGTGAAAGCTTGCAGAAGTGATGCTGAAACTGCTAATGGACATAAATATCCTTAAAATATTTGAACATTCACAATTCCTTTAATATTTTAGCTGTCTAATATAGGAGTTAAAATGAACTACTGAATTGAATTGTAGCCTTTAACTTTCAGCATTGCGTTAAAGTCTTCATATCCAAATTGGGTGAATGATGTAGGACTTATAGCACTGTACAATCTCCTTATTAGGGACCAAAAATAATTGGACAAACTAGAGTAATCATTAAATTGGAAATCCTTTGCAATAAATGCTGCCTGAAGTCTGGAGCCCATAGTCATCCCCAGACTCTTGGTTTCTTCCCCAGTGATGCTCTGCAAGGCCATTACTGAAAACGCCTTTAATTATTGGCCACTGGAGAACATTGTTGCCAACTTATAGACTTTAGTGGCTTTAATTTAAAAAATAATCTAGTGACAAATCTAGCCACTTTTAGAGCAAACGTTAATAATCACATTATTGATAACCATTGCGCTCAACAACCAATCACTGATCACGACTGTTTCAAATGACCAATCACTGATCACCACTGTTTCTCAGCAATATATTTGAGTAGCTGTTTCCCTCCTGACTATGCACTTTTCAGGTGTACTCACTGTCACTGATTTTGATAGAAAGTATTTGTATTATAAATGTGCAAAAGCTTAGTTTGTGGTGCCATTTGCAAAGGTGACTTTTTTGTATTAGAATTAAATTATTAAAGAACAAATTATACTTTTAATAATAATAATTTATACAATATTTTCTATTCTGATGAACCTATTCTATCTAACCATCCTTCTGCCCTGAATTGTAATTTGATATCCCAGTGATCACGATGAATAATTTAATATGAGACTGACATCATCTAGTGAGTTCCCGAGACTTTTTGAGTATGAGTTACATTTCTCTGAAAAGTGATGGTGACACTGAGAACATTCTGCTTCTTTGCTTTAAAAAGTCTTGGCTTTCAAAGTGTGCCATCCAATTCTAAACGTCATTGTCCATCTGCCACATTAAGCCCTATCTAATGAGTTTTTGCACAATATTTTTGCACAATACTTTTTTTTTATTTTTTACATCATTTCACTTTATCTATTTTATTTCACTTACATTCCAGTACACGTTCTTTTATTTCTTTTCTGCGCTAAGTGTCCTGTGTTCTTTTGTGTTGTCTTTATTGTATTTATTGTCTTTTTTGCACTGTCTTGTCTATGCTCTGTTTGCACCTAGCTGCACACTGTGCACTTTACGTGGCTAAGACAAACTCCTGTCCTAGCTCTGTGGTGGTGTTTGTTGTTTTGTGTTGAACTTGTTGTTGTATGTTTATGTAGCACCAGGTCCTGGAGAAACGTTGTTTCATTTCACTATATGTGGTTGAAATGACAATAAAAGCTTCTTGAATCTTGAAGCATCTGGCTGAAATTAAGCACATAATATAGCTGTATAAAATTCAGCCCTTTTTTGTCTGCAGTCACATAATCAATAGATGCAAGGGAACCAGCTTCATTGGCAGTAATACACACCCACGTTATAAGATGAGGTAGTAGGCGTCATTGTGAGCAGTTCCTTCACTTCTCCATGCTCTTCTCTTCCCATCACTCTGCAATTTGTTCTTTGTCTCATCTGTCAGGCTTTGTTAGAGGTTGTTGGTAAACTCTGATCTGGTCCTCCTATTTTGAGGCTTGGTACTGATTTACATCATACGGTAAACCCTCTGCATGTATTCTGTTGAAGCTTTCTCTTGAATGTTGACTTTGACACAGATACACCTATCTCCTGGAGGGTGTATTTGTCTGGCCAACTGCTGTGAAGGTGGTTTTCTTCACTGGGGAAATAATTACTTTGTCAATGTCGATATAATTATGAACCTGACAGTATGTGGAATACACGTGTTGTATGTACCACTGCACACGTGCAGACATGTCACAGTGCTGAAACACTGTTAAACACAGATGCGTCTGTTATGGGCTGATCTTTAGTGTGATTTAGTAATCTATCACCCAGTGTAGAGACCTACAAATGTTTTTTTGTTTTTGTTGTTTTTTTTTAAAGTTGATTTTACCCAAAAACAAAAGATCTGTCTCACAGATTTGCCTACACTTTTCTTCCTGTTATTTATTTCTGTTGTTTGGAAAATAGATACGTGAGGTTGGGTTGAATTATCAATTTTTTACAAAAAAAATTGCATACAGTTTGTCGCGAATATTTGTACTGTATGTATAAATTGTACATTTGTTTCAGCATAATCCAGTATTTAATACAAGAGACAGTCTTATTCTCTACAACAGTACAGAAGTCATTTTCATTCACTTTCAGCAAATTGTTATCAATTATTAGTGTTCATCAATGAAGTAAACAATAATGTGCTTAAAAATTAGCCTTAGTTTGTGGCCCTGGAGGAACTGACAGAAATGCTGATGTGAGCCAGGCAGGTTCTGAGGTTGACACCCTTGTTTTAGAGGTTGCACACATCAAGCCCAGGCATGTTGACATTCCAGATACGAAGCAAGGATGTTCACTTCACTCCTACTAGCTGACCAAAGCACTTTTATGTCTGTACTTGCAAGATTCAGTTGGTAATGAAATGTTGATTTCACATAATCCTGCTATTTTTATTATAGCTCAAGAAATGTATATATCCTAACACACACACACCATTTTTTTCTAAGTAGTGTTATCTATACTCGAATAGTTGAACAGGCAGAAATATCCATTTTGTCCCCAAGTCACTGATTCAATCCATCCATAACTTTATCCTTTTGGCCATCATAATGTCTGAATTCCTTTAGGTGACATTAGAGTTTAATTGACTGTATATAAATGTAAACATGTTGAGAGTGGTATCTAATGATTGCAGTTTGTCACATTTGTAGAATGTTTGTAGTTTAAGATTTACTCCCATTGGTCTATGCATCATACTCAGTATTGGCTTCCTACATTGGAGCCACTAATTCAGGAGAATTTATGTGTTTGACTGTTTCACATAAAACACTGTACCCATTAAGGCTTTTGTCTATAGCCCACTCCCCATACTGTCCTGCACTCCCGCAATGTAATCCCATTCATCAGTAGAGAAGAGTTATTGCCACACACCTACACCAAACTGCCCCCTCCATTCCCACAAGAACCCCGTATGAAAGCCACTAAAGGCAGATTAATAACTGCTGCTGTCATTGGGCTAAAAGCTCTTAATCAGGAGTTTAATGGACCATAATGGAAGCCAGTAGCACTGAGTGGTATATCATCTGCTGCTGGGAAACCTGAATGGCCCAGTGTACCATGCACAGTTGGCACAGTGTCATTGATTGCGACTGAGAAGGAGCAAACTAAGGTTGTTTTCCCACTTGTGTCTGAATGAGTGATTGATGGTTTTGGTTTGCATATTAACAGTTCAGATTTGGTTTTATATTGCACAAAAGTAAAGGAAAAAATAACTTTGTCTGGGGGGGGTGTCAGAGAAAAGAGAAAATTATAAAAACACCAAATGCACATAGAAATCACAAAAATCACCTCGGCACAGGCACTGTTCACACTTGGTATTAACGTGTCCTGGGTGAACCCATTGCATGTGTACAAGTCCAGGGGTCTCAGTTCATCCCAAGAAACCACCGGATTGACTGCATCATTGTCCTAACTAGAAATATGTAATGATCACAAAACTGTTTGGAAGTCATTCTAACCACTGGAGTTCTCCATGGCTAGGCTAATTAATAATACCAATGCTATAACAGCAGAGACTAACGTTTTACTCGTTTCGTGTCATGTCCAGTTTATTTCTATGTTTGTTATCAGACAAATGATTGAAACTTTTGATGCAGTCCTTACAGGCATGATTCATGGTGCATTTCTTTCCGAAAAACAAATGCACTGGAAGGCTGGCAATAAACGTGTCTGATATCCTTCTTGCAGTGCAAATGTATAAAATCACAGTCACGTGTGGTCACTGGAGACGCATTGAAAATGGCAGGTGCAAACGGCTGTGTGATTCTCCTGTCCTCTTGTGATGGGATCACTCGAGACAGATGTTAATACCACGTTTGAACAGGGTCACAGGGCAGTTTTAAGCAGCTCACATATAAAAAGAAATAATGCAAAGCAGATATGGTTCACTTGCTGCAGTTAAATGAACTACATCATATGGCAGAAAAGTGGGGCCCAGGGACTGATTCATGCAGTTAATAGACCGCCATACATAAATACTTAATATTGTAAATGCAGTAGTAGTGTTGCTCAGTCAAACAGCAGCTGGCCTCTTTTCACTGATAAAGATTGCACTTATTGAATGAGTGCTAATGGATCACCAGTCAAAAAAGATTAATTAATACCTTGCCATTACTGGATCATAATGGATGTTATGATTCATAATGGCTTCTGGACATTTTATGCTTTTGGTCACGATGCAGAAAAAAACAGCATGCAGATTTTCTAAAAGATTTTCTCAGTGTTAATGTTAATGTGTCTGTTAGTCCTGCCCGCCCCCCAAAACACACACACACACACACACACATGAAATACCGGCTAGGGTGGTATGTAGCAAGGCTTTTTATGCGTCATAGTTGGAATAGATCCATCTTATGAGCTGGAATTGAGTGTTTACTTCTGGTAAAATATGGTATATATAGGTGAAATTACGCAGTACATGTGTTCCTTTTAACACTTGTGTAAAGCAGGGTGTGACAAGAACACGGTTTTTTTTGATGTTTCACAAACCTGTCAACACATGAATACCACATGGGAATTGTTCCCAGCTGTTGAACTAGGTTCACCTGTCTGTCAAACATAATTTAGCCTGAAGATAAGGCTGGTGCCTCAGCAGAGAACACATTTTTAACATTTACAATGCTGCATAAGGTTTTGTAATCGTTCTTTTGAAAATGCCAGCATGCTCAAATGCAAATGCTGAATCCTGGCCTTTGTTGAAGGACGGCGTTTCAACCTTTCATTCATCATATGTACACAGGAATTTTAGGCAACATATGTGTCATGCTGTAACAACATGTATGTATCAGAACTGCATGCAGCATGTAAAAGGAAATTGGCCATATTGCACATATACAGTGGATATAAAAATGTCTACATGCCCTTGTTAAAATAGCATGTTTTTGTGATGTAAAAATTGAAACCAAGGTAACTCGTGTCACACGTTTTTTAACCTTTTTAATCCTTTCTACGCTATATTGCCAAAAAGCATGTGGTCACCTGACCTTTTTGTACTGTTTAAACATCACATTCCAGATTGAGTCCCTACTTCACTGTTACAATAACCTCCACTCTTCTGGGAAGGCTTCCTGCTAGATTTTGGAGTATTAATGAGGTCAGACACTGATGTTGTAAAAGTGAGGAGGTCTGGGGTTCAGTCGGTGTTCCAGTTCATCCTAAAAGTGTTCACTGGGGTTGAGTCAGAGTCAGGGCTCTGTGCTGGACACTCCGGTTCTTCCTCTCCAACTTTAACACATCATGTCTGATTTGTGCACAGGGACATTGTCATGCTGGAACAGGGTTTGGGTCTCTTTGAGCTTCCTATACAATTGTGTACTTCCTACTTTGTAGTTATAGTTTGGGCAAGAAGCACATATGAGTGTGATGGTCAGGGGTGCACATATCTTTGGCTATATAGCGTAACAAGCAAAGAAATTAAGACTAAAAAAAGTAAAAAAAAAAAAAAAAATAGTTATCTTTTAGGTAAACGCTTACTGTGTTGCATAAATGTACATACCCCTTAACTAATACTTTGTTAATGCATCTTTTGGTAGAAATACAGCACTCAGTGTTTGGGGTAAATTATCACATCCTGATGTAGTCATTTTAATCCACTCCTTGCAAAAATGCTCCAGATGTCAATGTTAATGGGATCTCTCCAATGAGAAGCTTTTCCATAGGTTCTTTTTTATAGGAATTTCTGACTGGAATATTACTTATTGATCATCTCCTGAACCCGTTCCTTTCTTGACTTGGATTTATGCTTTGTGCCATTATCATGCTAGAAGGTGATTTTCATCATTCTCATTCCGTATTTTTTTTTTCATCTTTGGTTATCTGCCTCGGCATCTTTACTAGAGCTCCAGTCTCATAACCTCAGAGCATGATGCTGCCAGCACCATGCTTCACTGTGGTTATGGTGTTCTTTGGGTGATGAGTTTTCTTGTTTTTGCACCAAACATATCTTTTAGATTAAAGTCCGAAAAGACCAGAACACATTTTGATGCATTGTTTGGGGTTGATTTTAGGTGGCCTTGAGAGATTGTTGTCACATGCAAAGAATAATCAGTACTTTCCTGCAGATTTTTCTGCAACTGCTTTAATGTTGATGTAGGTCTCCCTGATCATTTTCTTCTTGTCCTCTTGTCAGTTTTGGAGGGACGTCCTGTTGCTGTGGTGCATTTTTCCTCATTAGTTGATTCAAGGTGTTCGATGCTACTTGTTTTTTAGAATTTTTTTGTACCCTTCTGCTGATTGAGATCAAGGTCCTGTACATGATTTGTAAGCTCTTCTGCAATTGATGGCTTCAGCAGTTAGAAGGAAAAAAACATCTGAGATTAATCTGGGGTTAATCAGAATCACTTAACTGATAACAGGTTTATGTGAAATACTTTTGTACATGAGTCCCGCTCATACCATGCCTCATTCTAAAAGGCTGTGTGCATATATGCAACAAGGATATTGCTATTTTTTCTAAAACATTTTTGTTGACTTTTCATCTTTTATATTTTTACTTTACAAAAACCTTTAATTTCCATGGGGTTGTGTAAAATTTTCAGATTCATGCATATACTCATGCTGAAAATAAATATAGACTTGATCAGTTAATTGGTAATGTCTTAAAGACTTAATGTGTGTTGTTGTATGTGTTTTTCAGATTGCCTCACTGGGCGTGACCACCTTCACCATTTGTGCCCTGTGCATTGATCGATTCCGTGCCGCCACCAACGTACAGATGTACTATGAAACAATTGAGACATGTGCATCTGCTGCTGCTAAGCTTGCTGTGATCTGGGTTGGCGCGTTACTCTTGGCACTCCCCGAACTTCTGATCCGGCAGCTGGTGAAGGAATCCGACACAGAGGACGTGGAGCGGTGTCTGGAACGCATCTCCACTTCAATGCCTGAGACTCTTTACACTCTGGGCCTGGCGTATGAGAGTGCTAGGCTCTGGTGGTGCTTCGGGTGCTATTTCTGCCTGCCTGCTCTGTTTACCATCGGCAGCTCGTTAGCCACAGCACGCCGCATGCGCCAGGCCGAGCGTGGATGCCCACGCGCCAACAAAAAGCAGATGCGCCTGGAGAGCCGCATGAACTGCGTTGTCGTGGCACTGGCGGTGGTGTATGCTGCCTGTGCAGTGCCCGACAACGTCGCAAACATGGTGGCGGCCTACATAGGGCACCTGGAAATTGTGGGTGTACTGCGCACACTCGGTCAGCTCTTACTCTTCTTGCGCACTGCGATCACACCCGTCTTGCTGCTTTGCCTGTGCCCACCGTTTGGTCATGCTTTCCTAGAGTGCTGTTGCTGTTGCACAAATATGTGTGGTGCGGCGGCGTCCTCAGCGGTGGGCAGTGACGATAACGAGCATGAATGTACCACCGAGCTGGAGCTGTCTCCATTTAGCACCATCCGTAGGGAGATGTCCAACTACACTGCGACAGGGTCCCACTCCTGAGCCACCGGTGCCATGTATGTGTCAGTGCCAACAATTCTACTACACAGTGTAGTGTGGAAGCACATACTTTCTCACTTCTGTAAATACTGTCTTATGAAGTAATGTACAAAACTTAATTACTTTTTTGTATTATTATTATTATTTGTATTAGTATATGTTTTTAAAACCTAGCGACTCTTTGCCTATTTTTTGCACTGCCAACCGCTTAAGCTTTCTTTCTATGTCTCTGCATCTTATTGCTAGTAACATTCCTATGATATCTGTATATGGCAATATGTTCCATGCCTTGATCTTTCTTTTAATGAAGGTGATTGTGTAACTCTGTCTTGAATTGCGTGAAGCAGTACACTTGAACACCTGAAGAAAATCCCTGTGTGTGTGTGTGTGTGATAGCAGAAAAGAAAAGTAGATATCGACACTATGCTCAGTGTGCTTAATGGTTTCTAAGTCCATTTTTATATAACCAAAAATTCTCTTTAATAAACTCAAGTGTTTGCTGGGAAATTGTTTATCGTTCAGAATTCTTTGCAGGAAAATGGTATATTAAAATGCAAATATGGCCTCATTTTTTATTCAGTACATAGCTTGTCAGCAAAATATATATTACAAGTGGTCTGTCTAGTGCTGCTTGAAATGCTACATCCTCCACCCCCAAAAAACATGCTATTGAATGACAAAAGATAAAAAAAAAAAACTTACAAAGATAATAACGATGCTTTTTTGCCTTTACAAAACACAGATCCTACAGATCTGTCACTGCTGCACATATGTTTATCTGTATAATAGTATTAGCTGTCAGACTGAATAGATCCAGGGAGAGTCTGTTTTATCTCAGAGCATGGACAAGCTTACTTCCTCTACTCAGAAAAGCTGCTTCTTTTTGTTCCCCCATGCGTCTTGTGTATTACTCGTCATCTGAACAAGACCTTTGAAGCTTGAGACAGAGGCTCGGTTATGGCATGATCTTCACTTAAAAATGGCCTTGAGAAATATCTTTGTTTTTGTTGGATGTCGATTGCTTGACTTGTACTTGTTGGATTCCTGATTGGAATCTAAAACACCTACTGTCACATGAATACCCACGATTCACTCTCTCTCTCTCTCTCTCTCTCTCTCTCTCTTTCTTTACCCTCTCTTTATTGTCAATTTGATTTGCCTTTTCCCCCCAATTGGGCTATTGTAGCTGTGATGTGTGCTTGTTCCGGCTCTGGCTAGTGATTACGGCTCCGGTTTTCCATTTGACCTTAATCCAATTACGGTGCCAAATTCAAGCAATTCAACCATCAACCCACAATGTCTTACATAAATATCATTTATTTACGAAAATAAAGCCTCCAGAGTCTGCAACAATGGTCTGTTAACCTAACTAAAGTGAGTCTCTAAAACAATTTATGGCACAGGAGCTAAATACACAGCATTGAAGATGATCTAATGAGCCATTCATGTGTGCAGCTTTTAATTTTCACATCAAGCATCAGAATGAAGAAAAAGTCTGATATCTGTCATTTTAACTGTGGCATAGTTGTTGGTACCAGATGCACTAGTTTGAGTATTTCAGAAATCTCCAGAGAATTTCACACACAGGATTCTCTAGAGTTTATACAGAACCGTGTGGAAAAAAAAATATTGTATGCAGAGGATCTGCATTTGATGAAAGGGATCAAATCAGAAGAAGAGAATGATCAGACTGACAGGAAGAGTATAGTAACTTAATCTAATCATTCTTTACAACCATGGTGAGCAGAAAAGCATCTCAGCATGCACAATACATCAAGTGTTGAGGTGGATGAGTTACAACAGCTGAAGACCACATCAGGATCCACTCCTGTCATCCAAGAACAGAAATCTGAAGCCATCATAGATCCAAACAGAGCAGTGGAAGACTGGGAAAAGAGCAGGTGATTTATTTATTTATTATTTTTTTTATTTTTAACCATAAAGTTTAGATATTAATGATGCCAATTGTCCAGTTATATCATTCCTCTAGACTATTCATTTTAAAATACTGCCGGATGCAGGGATTTAGAAACTTTGTAGAATATATTAGCAGTGAAAAAAGAAAATTGCAAACAAATTATTCGTCCTTTAACATCTTCCATGGCGATTGAAGAACAATAAGCACCCAATTCACATGCAGAACATGTGAGCTTTTCTCCTCTTCTTGCCCTTTGATAATGAAGAGCTCAGCCAGTGCTTGTCTTAATTCATTCAAACTCACTTTGCCAGTGAAGGTGGAGAGTGCTCTTCAGTCTGATCTTGTTAGCACAGTCAGTTAGCATTACCTACTGATTTCTTCAATGCTTAGCTGCAGTGCAGGGAGAATATTTCCCAGTGTTACTACCTTCATCACTTCTTTGTTCTTCTTAAGAACAAATCATCTGGTCCGGTTGTTATGTTTGCTCAATCATCATGTCTGAATAATGGCTGACAGGCTGACCAGTGGGAGATTTGATCTGTTTGATGAGGCTGCAGTGTAATATCAAGTAATCAAAAACACAGTTGTGATGTTCCATTCGTGAATGAGTCTGGTGAATGTCAAGAACTGATTCTCTAATATCTGTAGATGCTGGTGTTTATTTCGTTCTTGGAAGAGGCAATGCTGTTATTTACTGTCAACATTGAGACCTGTTCTTTGCACGACTGGTGAGACCTGATGCACTGATGCTTCCTGATAATGTACAGTATCTAGTAAAATGAATTAGAGAAGGCCATGGATAAAGGATAAATGATTAGGATAAATAAAACTTTCTTTTTCTTTTCAATACTTAATATCTGTCTGTTGATTTCAACAAGTCGTGTAACATTCTGCCCAGTTACATTGTTCTTTTTTAGATGCTTAGCACAATCGTCTATGAGTTTGTTTATGGCAGCTAGAATGCCAGCAGTAGTCATATTGCTGTTAGTAGAACAATTATTACTTTGAGGCATGAGGAGTTTAGTTGGTGTAGAGGATGATGCTTTATGTTTTTATTTTATTGTTTTTATTGTCTAACTTCTTTATGCAGGAAAAAAAGGAAGTGAAAAACAAGACCGCAACAATGTTTGACAGTTCGGTCTACTGTCTTTTTTCTGAAAGTGTCACAAAAAGAGCTGGAAGTCCCATTGCTAGAGTACAGCTCAGCCACATCCATTCAACCCACTTCCCCTCATTTCTGCTCCAACAACTAATCATGAGGTTACTCTACCGTGACGTTCTCTACCAAAACATGAGTAATGGATAGATGCACATGGCTAAGAACTGCAACAGTGGAGTGGTGAGGGAAAACAAAAGCCCTTTTACCAAACCTGCCGAATCCTCAGAATTACTGAGCATTATATTATACAATAATGTTGACACATGCTTTCCACAAGTGTGAAGAAGGCAACAACATATACATGAGCCATGATCAAGACCCAAAACTCTCAATTTATCTTGCTTTATAAAGTAATAGTGCTTCATATCATGGGGTTAAATATGTATGTGTGTGTGTGTGTGTGTAAGTAAATTAAGATTTATTAGCTTTATTTATTTAAGCATTCTTGCAGCATAAAATCAAATATAGCTCTGTTGGCCATAGCTACCCCAAAACAAGTCAGTCTGGATCAAGAATTTCAACATTAACTTTTGCTAACTTTTTAACAACAGCATTAACATATTTGTCTATAGCAGCGCAACACATATTCACATAGAGTTAACCAAGATGCTGATTTCCTGTGAAATATTGGCAGCAGTTGAAACACACTGTTCTACAAGCCAATGCAGAACAAAGCTGCTGGATGCAGGCCATGAATGAACAGGGAGTTTGAGCTGCCTGGGAGTTTGTATAGACCCCTATAACATGGCCATGCACTGTTCTACTGAAATGTGTACTGTACCGAAATGTGTACTAGTTATAGATGAAGTGGTCAGGATCTTATTGTGCGGTTGATGATGTATGCCAACCGCTACATATAATAACCACCATGCTAACACTGTTTCCAATAATGACATTCAGTAGAACGTTCACCCACACAGCATCATACACACTGCCTGCCGTCTGCTCAGTACAGAAATCAGAGTTTAAATCTGCGATAAATGTTTTGCCCTCTGACGTCTTTTAAGATGCCAAACTACATTTAGATCAATGCAGCTAATAAAGACATCAGATGACCTTTCCTAAGGTTGTGTAGATATTATTCGGTTTCATCAGCTGTCTGTGTGAGACAATCCTGCAGGTAAATTGGCTTATATGGGAGTCCTGGGCTGCCATTTTTCAGCCGGTTGGTTGCCAGAATCACAGCATTTGAGGTGGACATTTCATTCACTGAGCTTCATATGTGACATCTGGGGCATTGTGCTACTCAACAAAAACTGCACATTTTCAGAGCAGGCTTTTATTTTTCCAAAAATAAGGAACACCTGTCTACATGAATCGTGCTGATCATTCAGCTCAATAAATGTGCTGAGAGTCCACAGTGATCTGTGCCAGAAAATGTTTTTTAACAAAATGGCAAAATGGGACCAAAGGTGTTACCTTGAGATTTCTGTTCAGTGTATATAATGTGGCTTGGGCCTCTATATTTGGACCTAGATTTCTGGCTTGAATTATTGTCCCAGTCCAGCCCTGCTGACGGTTCTAATATCTATAAATAACCAAAATAGCTCAACAGAGCTCTAACTTAATTTATGTTCACCACAAATGTGACAATTTGCACTGCTGCCTGTTCATAGCTGTACTATTGTACTATTGTGTCTATTTTTTTTGGCAGATATTGTGTTTATTGGAGAGGTGCACAGCTCCAGTGATCAATTCAATCAAAATGTGGCATTTCTTATTTTTAATCACATAATCCATAGCTCTGGAAGACTACGGTACATTATCTACTGTATGATTAGATAAAATCACATGTATACATACTGTATATGCTCGTCATGTTACCGTCTTGAAGCTGCTCAACGGTTTAATCTGCCAGCTTCCCATGCCTTTTTGAAGGATACAACCGTATCCATTTCATCTGTCACATTCGAATGCAGCCATCTTCACTCTTGCACATCCTCTCTATGGATGCAGGCTGGAGTACTAGGATATACAGTGGCTGCTGAGGAAACACCTGCTACTCTCTTGCTTTAATTAAACATGGATAATGAGCAGCAGGATTTGTTATGGCTAGTGGGTGGCGTCGGAGCCAATTATTCTGGCTCCTGCTCACAAGTTCACAATCTGAGGTCCTCAGGTGTGTGCAGTTTTTACGTACCTGAGCCTGGTTTATAAATCAAACCCAATATATTTTGTATGTACAGTATCAGGAAGAAATTACTAGAATTACAGAGATCATGTGCTGATTGTGTAATACCAAAGTGCAGCTGAATTCTCAAATCCAAAGATGTTCATTAATTTTCTAGTAATGCCCTAATATCTTATTTTTCTCATTTACAGAGACCTCATAAACTCTACTTCATCTAAGCTTAATAATAAATGTACTAAAATGTGTTGTTATATAACACAGAAAAGTGGGAGTTTTCTGTTGGGAGACGTTTCTTTAACATTTATTGATGGAGTGTCAGCACTTTGTAACAGTTACGGTAAGTTTCCCAACACAAAATTACATCCTGTTATCACCTACATTATAGTCTTTCTCAGCCATCACATAGTTCTACAGTCGTTCCCTCACTAGCCTGTCTTCTTTTTTTGCTCTCTCTTGATGTTAATGAGGCAAAAAAAAGAAAAAAAAACACAGCTTGTCACATCAGCTTTTCCCAGAAACCAGAAACTCCTCTATTCTTAAGTCTCTGAAGTCCTCTGAAGACTCGAGTCTCGCGGATGTTCTGTGACATTAACTGTGACTATGAATTGTTAAAAAGCATGATGTGTCATTCAATTAAAAATGGAGCTGTAATAGTTCACAGCAAATCGCTAATGGTGTAAGAGGAACACTATCTCTGGCATGAAAACTCGGAAATGACTCCATTTGTAAAGTATAATTTTGACTTTTTCTTAATTTGCTTATCTATATATTACTATTTTTTAGCACTTATATCTACAATTGCAGTTAAAGAAATCTTAAAAGATGCTGAACCCCTATTTCCTGTCTCCTTTTACAGTAATCATATCACACTGTTTGATGATTAGCAACAACATCATCAGGCGTACATTTCAGTTAAACTTCGCTTGGTGGACTATTTTCAACATTTTATGGGTAGGTGCTAGTCTGGGGAATTATATTTAGCTCTTATTATGTCCCTTTTCTTCTGGTATAGAACTCCGATTTCTATTCATGAGGCAAATATTGTCATTTTTAATGTAATGTAACTGCACCAATTACGAAGTCGACCCCTCTTCCAGCCCAAACAGCACCTCCCATGTTCTTTAGCGCATCTAATTACATTAGGCTATCTGAAGCACTCATTCTTAGTAATTACACATCAGTCGCTGTGTCTTTTGCCCTTCCCCCATCACCGTGACAACTCCAAACACTGTTGCCTTGGTAATGGCACAGCACTATTCAGAGTCAGACTACCCAGAGCTGCACCAGCCAGACTTTCTTCTTCTTTTCATTAGAGAGAAAAACACATTGTCTGTGTGCAGAGTTTACCGAGCAGGCTGGTCCATGCACCACACTCCTTATTGATCTCAAGCCATTCAATAATAACCTCCACTGTACAAGCCAGCCTTCCCTGCAGTGCTCACATGCATCACTTGCCGTGTTAAGTCTCTCCAAAACACTGGCATATCGACGGGGTTTGATTTGACATTGGAGAAAGGCTCACGCTTGAGAATTTAGGGTCTCTGTCTGTATGTCACTTCCCTTTTGGCAGAACAGCTGTAGAACCATTACTGAAGCCACTATGACAGTTAAAACTATAGAAAAGCAAATGCCGTTGGGGAACGATGTGGATATACAGGGACACAGAGTGCTAAACGAGCATTGCCGTCTGTGACATCACCCTATTCTCCAGAGAGTAAGAAATAAAACACTGTAAGGAATTTTTCTACAGTGCTGATTTCCATACACTGGCACCATGTGAACCAGTGTCATGCAGCTTCTTCCTTGTACATGAATAACAGCGGTGAATCCTGATGTACTGTTTTGTTTCAAAGTGGTGCTCAGACTTGAGGGTTTATTTATAACTCTTAAGCTGTCTCCCTGAAGACCGACTCAGCAATGCATGTCCACTTTGTTCCTGTGTCAAAATATCAACACTAACTTCAAGCATACTTCAGAGGTGTTTTACAGCTCATCAGCCAAGCATAGAGACCTGGAGGTGCCAAAAAAAACAAACACTTTGTGCATACAAAATACTGAATTTTGAGCAAAAATTGTGTGAGAAAAAAAAGAGCACATTTTAATCTCTATCCACAACTGAGACAGACCAAAAGGTTATTGGTTATTACTTTTATCTATTAGACGAAATAGTGGGTGCTAAATTGTGTGCACGGTTGAAAAAATCTCATTTTAACATAATAGCCAAGCACAATTTGCAGAAATGCTGTGGAACCCATTAGTTAAATGGCTATCAAGGAAATTGTTGCTTACGCATATGTGTTTGCTTTTTTATTCATATCTTACCTTTTAATGTACCGTTGCTTTCTAGAGCATGAAGACATTTTCTGATGAAGAACAAACCTGGCAGTGGCTTAACTTGTTATTTTACCCAGAAATGCCATTGACTGTCTCATATCCCATCAAATGTCACTGCATTGAATTGTTCTGGCTTCAGGATTAGGGTGGAGTATGCATGACATTTCCTGCTGCTAGACAACTTGCTCATGGGCCTCAGAGCATAAAAACTGTGGAAAATAAACTCAGATTTCCATCTAAAAAGGAAGCTACCTTTTTGAAGAACGGCAGTTTCCAAGACAACGTTGTGAACATCAAGCCATCATGGCTTATGAGATCTTGGACTGGGAAAGGTTCTAAATTTAGTCTTCATTGAAGAGCGTCTCCATAAAACTCCACACTCTTTCCGGCTCTCATGACTTAATTTCATTTGAGGTCTTTTGAACTGTAGATAATGCCATTGTCTCCTGGTCTTGGCAGTAGTAATATATGGGTTCTGTGATGTGATCTAAAAGCAACGCTTAATTTTTTTCCCCTTTCTATTTTTTATCTGTACAGCCTCATCTAAATCCAGACACCTTCTTGTCTACTCTCTATTCTGCTCGTTTCATTACAGGGAATGTAGAATGTAAGTGAACATGAGCTATCTGAGACTGGGAGTATTTTTGTGCTTGGAGCAAAGCACATAGTGGATCCATACACATGCTGGAAAAAAAAATGGCTATTGATGTTTAATCACATAGGAACGGCTTGAAATCTGCATGTAGAATGACAGACTATTGACTTTAAAATTACCTTTATTAGCATAATATTGGCCAAATATTTACATTAAAAACTATTAGTCCATTTTGGCTATTAGAATTTTCCTGGCTGAAATGTTAAATCCATGTCTCTTCACTAAGAGCACATAAAACCCTACCTTGTTGCTATACCAACAAGTATATGGTTTAATAATAGCTTAATGTATTAATAATATTAATTTATTAATAATGCCTCTAGCAATGTCTCTAATGTCTCTTTTACCCTGAATTCTTACCTGGATGTACATTGTGGCAGCAAGCGTCTGCCTCTCACCTCTCCGAACACCTTATTACTACATAAAAAACATGTGTTTTCTTTCTCAAAATGGAGCCTGTCTTTCAAGCACCATCACCTTTCATGCCTCATGAGTTTTATGAGTCCTGCTTAATTGGTCTGGATTGAGTGGCTGCAGAACAATAGCTCTTGGAGCAAGGCTCAGTGTCTGTCTTATTGATCCTCAGCAATGAACACCAAGCTCTCCAAACTGGCTAATGAAACAGGCTCAGCACAAACAGCGTAACTCACCATGTTGTCCACCTGCTCTTCGACTGGACCAGCTCATGTTTGTGACATCTCTAATTTAAGTAGACACATATATCATATTTATGTCTCGTCTGTCCTGTCTACCTGCAAAGATATTGGGTGAAAAGGCTGTTTAACAGATGCAGTCAGTCTAAAGATGTCTAAAACCTTGCTAGCTGAGTACATTTTCCCTTCAGTTTGATCAAGTTGTTGGATCGCTGCATACCACAGCAAACTGATTATAAGTCACTTCATTTTGTTATCAGATTCTGGCTGTCAAAATGTCTGCAATGGACCTGAGCCATCACACTGACATCATCAAAACAGAGAACTGTCTGAACACTCTGTCCAGACAAATTAAATACATTAATTAATAGAAATTAATAACAAGGCATTTAGCCAAGAAAATGTACTAAATTAATCAGCAATTAGTTCACCGTCAGTGTTAGAATGGATGCTTCTGAAGCCCAGGTATAAATACTGTGATTGACTTTTACCTCAAGTAATGAGACTGATTTGTGATTTTACTTTTTTGGGGATAATAATAAGACTTTAAAATGGAACTTTACTCCCAGTTGAAGTCATTGCATAAAGAAAAGAATCTACAGAAAATCTGTAGTTTTCAGAACTGCATATATTAGAAATCAGATTTTCCAGATAGCCACACATACTACAATCTTTGTGCTCTGTTCATCTACACATCTAATACTCTGAGTTCAGACACAACTTATGCTTCATGTCTTCCACAGAAAATCTTCTTGAAATGAAAGTTTTCCTTCCCTGACACTGTCCTGCAGTAAATCTCTCACACACAGTCCAGTTCACCAGAGCTGAAGATGTATTCATCATATAAATTTCCAAGTAACATCCTCTTCCTGCCTGATAGAAAGACATCTGAATATGCAGGCCATGCAACATCGTCCTGTATCCCTCCCACTGACTGTTCCTGCAGCTCTGTCTGCACAACAAAGCCTCTGTTGCTGGATTGTATAGCTGTGTAGTGAGTAGGTATCTCTATCTAATTCTCCTATAGATTCCAAAAGGACAAAAGGCCTTTCATTACCTTGAGGGTGGTTTCATAAAATTATATAAGAATGGACTGTATATTATTAACTTTATCAATAGACAATTTCTGTATATCTATAAATACAATCCATATATACTGTATTGACTATAGTATCTATCCGGGCATACAGTGAGTCTGATCCATATATTGTTTCTGCCTAGAAAGACTTTTTTTTATATAATACTTATTAATTATTTTCATATTTATGGCATTTGGCAGACACATAAATGTGTCACTGATCTGCAGTTCTATAAGCACCCTAATTTGCTTTTCTTTTAAAGGGGCAACAACAGGGGTATTCCACTATTAACACAGTTATTTTCAGACAATATGAAAAAACAAATCACTCAGAGAAGTGTTTATAAAATTCAGCCTGTATTCAAGCAGTGTGAAGCAATTAGATGGGAGCTTTCTGAAATTCAAGGTCAACATCTGTTTGACCTTTACATTATGTCACCCTGAGTTTCAGTAGCTCCTTCAAATAAATTGTCATGTTTATACAGAATCGGCACAGGATTGCGTCTCCCATCAGTCACTGCATGCAACATGACCATCACGCTGCCACCGTTGGGCCCTTGAGCAAGGCCCCCAACATCATGGCTGACCCTGCACTCTGACCCCAACCTCCAAGGATGTTGTCAGTGTTTTAATGCTGGACAGATTTTTTAATGATTTTCCTTCATTTCTGATTGTCATATCATTTTATCCTTTCCACACAGAGATAAACCTTTGACAATCCACTAGATTAACCAGGAACATTTTCTCTTCAAACAGAATCTCTTTTGTTTGTAAATCTTATTAAAAGCATTTGGTTATCTGTATTTTTCTAGAGACAAAAACAACAACAAGAAAAATGAAATCTTTGATTTTTCATGAAAGTCTTTTCGAAGGTCTCGTCTAAAACACATATTTCTTATATTGAATAGAACTGTTGATTTTCTGTCACCTATCCTGCCATGTTGAGGATGTTTAAAAGATGGATTGATATTGGGAGAGAAGAAAGAGTACAATGCATGAGCCAAGTCCATTTGACACATTTGTCATTGTTCTGGCCATCTGTGTATCAGAATCGTTTATTTTACATTACAGAACAAAATGTTCTCTATCTTCTTTCTTTCTTTCTTTCTCTCTTTCTTTCTTTCTCCAACTGAATGAAGATCTCACCTCACCTCATCTCTCTCTCTCTCTCTCACTCTCTCACTCACACGCACACACTCACACGCCTCCCGTTTCTTTCAAAAGCTCTCTGTCCAGCAAAAAGTCACAAATCTTGTAGCACAGACATAACAAGGAAGCTCTTGATTTTATGAGCAAACAAATTTGATGCATCATATAACATCGCAAGGACATCATCAAAGCTGTTTACCTCAATCAGGCATTTCCAGATCCTGAGGACAATGCCCTCACTATTTTTATTTTACATTGATTCATATAGCCAGTTCTCTGAAAGGTCAAACTAAGGCGTCTCATTTGCATCACTGTCAGGGTCACATGCCAGGCCAGGAACAATAGGCGCTGTGTGATGTGTGGCCTGGGTGGAAGGTGTTAGCGCACATCGGTCCTTACAATCTCATACACAGCTCCGATGGGAAGGATATCAGCAGTGTATCCACAATGCCAGCCTGTCCAGAGGACAGAAGACACAAGAAGGAATTGATATCTCAGTTCCCGAACAGAACGCTCCAGAAACTCATCACACAAGCTCATTGGACAAAGTGTCTCTCCATGCTGCAGAGCTTTAAATATTAAATAATGAAGCTTCAACTCATTATTAAATTTGATATATTGTCATCCCAACAATTTCAAGCAAAATCTGAAAAGATATTAATAACACAATCTAATTGTACACAGTGGAATTCTATGTCCACAGTCCACAGACACTTACTGAAAGCTTAATTAGAAGGAAGGACACTGGCTGTAGCAGAAGAGTCAAGCAGTCACATAGCATGTCCTTCATCATCAACAATACTCCAGTCTCTAATGCCCTGCTCAATTTAAACTCAAGGTTGGAAACTACTCGATCTGATTCAACATCACTCCTAATAACTTGCAGCATATCCCTGTAATTGAAAATGTCCCTGAGTTTGTCTGTGAGTTTCAGTTCGTTCATATTGCTGATACAGTAACCGAGGTATCCCGATCACACTTTCCCCACCTGTAACAAATATATTACCAACAGCTCTGTGAACATGGCCACTCTTCTATAATGTAGGAGACATTTTAGTCCTTGATAGACTATGGAAGTGAGTCATGTTCACCAGGGGAATGGGCTGTTGCTGGGTAAACAAGGGAGAATGTGCGGTTGTCATAGCAGTGCTTAGTGAATTGGACATCGACAGATGAAGCAAGTAGGGGAAAGTGTTAAATGAGCTGGAAGAATGCACGTAATAGACAAAAATAAAGTGTGAAAAACTGAGGCACCATCATTAAAGGATACATAAATGCTTGGGCCGAGTGCTGGTGTGTACGTGTGAGTGTATGTCTGTGTGTGAGACAGTTCATCCCTGCACATTTTCAGGTTCAGATGAGAAAAGAAGATGAATGCATAAACGATCGTTATAAATCTACTGTATTCACCTAAAAGATAAACTACAAAGATATACTGTATTCAACATTTTTGTTCTTTTCATGTTTTGCCTGTGTGTGAGTGTGTGTGTGTGTGTTCATGTTCATAATAATGACTGTTTGTCTTTTTATATATAACCATTTTTATTAACTCTGAGTCTATTATATTCCAAACAAAATAAATGAAAATACTTTAACCTCAGACACTGACAAATGCTTTAACTGATTCATTACACCACTGCCTCAGCAATATATTCCACTACGCAAGATTCACTGTGATTTTATATTAGAAAATAGTTTTGAAGGAAATTGGTCACTGGTATTGAAACTGGTCCATGTCCAGCACATTCTGTCCTACTGGACAATATGCATAATATTCATATAATACCTGAGTACAGTCATTGCTGTGAATGGTGTGGATGAATTTTGATTCAGAATTCAGAAATGAAACAAACTGAAAACTGCAAAGTCACACTCAGCAAAGAGCTCATGGTCCCATCCGAACAGAGCACAGAATACAATACATTGTTGATATACTGTTTATTAATCTACTTTAATAAAGTTCATGGTATGCATTCTCAGTCACGCCAACACTGATAAACGTCTAATAGAGCTCTGGTAATATTACTGCTGTAACTGTCATTCTAGTGAAGCTTATTGAATGGAATTGATCTCTGACAGATGAAGAGAGAGAAGAGTGACGGATTGTTTGAACTCGAGCTGTATTTGGGGCAATACTACTCCGAAGTATGTGATTATACCTGCAGCAGGAAGGTCATATATCACTACAGTGTTTGCAGGTATTCATCACTCCTCCACATCACCTCAACCAGTTAGCATTCACCTAAAGTCTAGCTGATGCACAAAACTAAAGATGCTGTTAGCTACTGAGAGAAATGTATATAAGCGTCTGCTCTGCACACTTACACATAAGCCCCAACTCTGTACTGCAACTCAAATACGCTTCAGTGAAGAAGTATAAACTAGACAGAAAGACAGCACAAGGGCACTGGCAGAGCTAGAATGATGTACATGAAATTAGTCTGGGCAAACATTTGAGAAAACCCATTTTCCTGGAAATATATTCAATCGACCGGGATGCCAGTTTCCAATGATATTTTATCAATTCATAATATAATTACAGGAGAACTCATAACATAATTTCTATTATATGTTATTGAACTCTCATAACAGACTTCTTGCCTATTCGACCTTCATATAAGTTTTACCATGTTTTTTTAAAATTAGATCTAAAGGGCTATATGAAGCCTTTTACTGAATTAAAGCCCAACCATTATGATTGTGGTTCAATCCGCTTGTCAAAACATCTTCAATTCCATCCAGAAATGGAGCCTCTGATGGACTTGAAACTTTATAAGCCTCCATAAATAAAAGTCAGGAGATTGACAAGGCCATGCAATAACACCTTCTTTTTTTAGAAACCATTCTTGAGTTATTTTGGCTATATATTTGGGGTCATTGCCTTGTTCTCCTCAGATTCAGTTTCTTGGCAGATGAGAGTAAATTCTCCTCTAATATGTCCTGGTACATTGTTGTATTCATGTTTCCTTTCCTTTGATACCCCAAGTAGTGTTTGCAGAGAAGCAGCTCCATATCATGATGCTCCCACCCCCGTGCTTCACTGTGGGTGTGATATTCTTGGAATCATATGTGCAATCCTGCTTTCTCCAAACATGACAAGCTGAATTACTGCCAAAAAGGTCTATTTTGGTTTCATCTTATGTTCCAAGAGAGTTCTGATTTGTCTTGTGCTTGTGAGCACACATCCCTGTGCTTGTTTTTCAGCAGAAGGGAGGTGTGTGCGGTGTGGGAACGAAGATAGTTGTGCTGTAGCTCATTGCTTATTGTTCTCTGTGTAACTGTCATTCTTGTTCATTTCAGGTCCTGCTACTCTTTTTGAGTGACTCCTCTTACCTTCTTTACCATTAGTCTGAGTGTGTACGTTTCCATGGATGATTAGTTGTTGGTCCATGAACTTTCCACCTGCATGTTATCTAATCATCTGTACTGACAGGGATGTTTAAGGTGAAAGAGAACTTAAGCTCCTTCATTGTCACCCTGTCTACAATTTCTTGTGTGAAATCAACCAACCAGTGACAGTCTTCTTAATTGCAGGATGCAGCATTTACACTGAACATTCATATTTATAGATATATTTAGTAAACATTTAAAAGCATTCTTACTTTACAGCATTTATTCAATTGTTCATTAATTGTTATATATTAATTGTTTATTTTTTATCAATTTACAAAATGCAAAGTGAGCAAACAGAAGAAGAATCTAAATCAAATCAATATTTGGTGTAACTACCCTTTGGCTTCACACCAGCATCAATTCTTACACTTGCACAAAGTCAGGGATTCTGTAGGATCAGAGTCAGGTGTATGATTAAAACACAGTCATTAACCGAAACAGAAACAGCTGTGTAGGAGCTTATACCTGGGTGAGGAACAGCCAAGCTCTGCTACTAAGGTGGGGTTGTGGAAGTTTCATGTCACAGGTCATATACCATGGCGAGCCTGAGCACAGCAGCAAGACACAAGGTAGTTCTCCTGCATCAGCAAGTCTCTCCCAGGCAAAGATTACAATGCAGACTGGGGTTTCAAGATGTGCTGTTCAAGCTATTTTGAAGAAGCACAAAGAACCAGGCAGCGTAAATGCAGTGGTCAGCCAAGGAAACTCAATGCAGCAGATTAAAGACACATCATGCATACTTCCCTTCGACATCAGAAGATGCCCAGTAGTGCCATGAGCAAAGAACTGGAGGAAATCAGTAGGACCCAGAAACACCTGTATACTGTCGGGAGACGTCTGGTCAAAATCGGTCTTCATTGGAAGAATTGCAGCCAAAAAGACCTCCAAAGTGGAAACAAGGCTAAGCAACTCAACTGTGCATGATAACATAGGTGCAGAAAAATGGCAGCAGGTGCTCTAGACTGATGAGTCCAAATTTGAAATATTTGGCTGTAGCAGGAGGCAGGTTGTTTACCAAAGGGCTGGACAGTGATACAGTGTCTGCAGACAAGAGTGAAGCATGGTGGAGGTTGCCTGCAAGTTTGGGGCTGCATTTCTGCAAATGGAGTTGGAGAATTGGTCAGGATTAATGGTGTCCTCAGTGCTGAGAAAAACAGGCAGATACTTATCCATCATGCAATACCATCAGGGAGGCGTTGTTGAAGAGCAAGGAGTCCTTGAAGTGATGGTTTGTCCCCTACAAAACCCTGATCTCAACAGCATTGAGTCATTTTTTTAATATGTTACAAAAGCTTTTTCCTTATCAATGAATGTTTTTACACTTATCTTTGTTTATGTTTATGAATACACATCCTTGGGGGCTTAATCATTAAACCTTCTTCAACTAAATATAACACAAATGATTCTCTTATTTTATATTTATATACAGGAATGGAGTGAAAGAAATAACTTCCATTAGTTTGCAGTGATGTAAAGCTATGTCCAGGCATTCTCACGACCTGACATAAATCCAGATTTTGCACATTATAATTGGTCTGTGTGGATTCACTTCAGCCCTGTGACCTCAATCACAAGGACAAGCTGCAGTGACATTAACCAGCACACATGCACTGGATCTGTGATTGTGAGTTGCATGGCAATGTGGTTATTAGACCAAAGCTGCTTATTGCTGCCTGCTGCTTGAAAGCTCATAAGTACAGCATCCAAACAATTAAAAATAATTTCATTATTGTAATAAGGCATTGTATTGAAGTAGAGGCTGGGGACTTTGCCTTCTGAATAATTCAGATCCCACAAAGCATATGAGGTGTGTCTGGTGCTTTTATTGATTTGTCACTACCGTTTCCCTATAAGATGGATGATATGCATCTTTATTTTGCCAGCCTAATATATGATTTATCTTGCATCAGGCAATAGATGTCTAGATTTCACCTAAAATGTCCAAGAGAAGCAGCCTTTCTTCCCTCTGCTTCTTAATGCTTGACTTGACATTGATGTATTCAAACAATGCTGACACCAATAGGGATCCCTCTGATCAGTGAATGATTTTATGTCACCAGCCATTAAATCTCCTGACAAAAAGTCGAAAATTTTGCCCAAATGTCTCTTATTACAAAGTACCTGCTGGTGGTATTTATGATTATGAAACTATTTAATATTACAGTACCAACTGGTGAAGGAGAGACTCTTACGCACACCCTTAAATCTATTCTAATAAAGTCTGTGGTTTCTTCTACAAAGTACCCTTGTCAAAAAATCCTATTGGCTGTTCACTTTGTTCTGTAGCATCATATCTGATTCTTAGATATTTTTTTCTGTCTTTTTTGTTGGAAAGTTATCTTTATTTATATCTTAGACAATTAGAGTATTTTCTAAGTGTTTTAAGGTCAGAGTATTTTAATGCTAATGCTGTATTCAAAATAACAAACTATATTTTGACAAAAGTGTTAAGAATAGTTTAGTGCTATTTGGAATATAGTATATATAATTACATAGGTAGGTTTTGCTGGCTCTTTCTTTGTTTTCTGAACAACACCCAGAACAACAGCACTACTCTCTCTGCTGCCCCCTGTGTTGGGTATGATGTTACTGCAGGATTTTCAGTGTGCTACATGAATTCTCTGTATAATGTCTATGTTGAGGTGAGTTCAATCAAACTGCAAGACTCTTAAAAAATATTACATTGAATTCCCATAGAGAGCTGAACAGGAAGCAGAATGAATCCCATTATTAAAAGAGACAGAAGTGCTGCTACAGGATATTCATTTCTCATCCTATAAGACTCCTATAGGAATCATATAAAAATGGTGAATATGATAGAAATTCTCATTAACGTCCTGTACAAGTTTCTTATTGGACTTATAAATAAGTATTTATTTATTTATTTATTTATTTACTTACTTACTTACTTACTTACTTACTTATTTATTTATTAATAAGGGTTGCACCAGCAGAAAATAAACTTCTGTTCTATTAATTATACTTTTTTTAATGTCTTGTCTGAGAGCTGCTTCACAGAAGGCTCGACTGTTGGAAGAGATCAACATTATATTCTATCTGTTATGACCTCAGTACATAAACTGATGCTGTCCAATCATGGTAATAATGACAATAACACACTTGGACCCAAAGCTACAAGGTTACATATAGGAAAAGTGAACCAGTCTTTTTATTGGGTCCTTAAATAAATGAAATTGAAATGAAATAAATGAAAAACTGGCAGGGGTGGAGGGTGGGGTTCCATTTGTGTAGGACTTTATACTGGAGTAAGGCTGGAAATGCTATTGTTAGCAATTTTTTTTTTATTAATATTCAAAAACATGTTAATAATGAGTTAAAAGCTACTGTAGATTGTGAAACTGGGGAAATTTTACAAATTCATCATTCACAAGTCACAACAAATTTTGAAAAAAAATAAATGATTTAGGTTGACTGGTATATCCAAATAAAGAGCCAGATTTAGATGTAGAATACAACTAAATAAAAATCTAAATTAAACATTCTTTCCATGTTCTCTGTGATTGATAAGTGTATACTTTATAAGGTTGAAATAACGGAGTAATCTTCTTGCTAACTTGATCCGGATTTACCATGGAAGTATTAATAAAATAAATTTTTTTAAGATAGCTGATTATTTATAACTTTCTTTAATTACTTATTTATTCACAGAGATACTGTGTGCAAAGCAGTGGGGGAACAAATTGGCAACTACACAGTGACATACTGTAGCTCACAAGCTAATTTTTAATTAAAGGTTCATTAGCATAAGGCCAGCAGGTTGGTCAGGGGATCCCGAATGCATCTCTAATGCAACTCTAAGCAACAAGCAGGCTTGCAGTACAATGAGCAGATGCTTAGTTGTTCAGCACAAGCTTGGCACACGAGGTGCTACTGGAGTCCTTGTCTCCATGGTGATAACCTTGACCTGATTCATTGGCCCTTGCAGAACAACCTCTGAAATATGAATTATAGATTAGTGAAAGAAATGTATTCAGCCAGCTATAAAAGACAGCGGGGCCAGTTATCATTCATGAGGGCTTATATCTACAGTCCTACAGTGGTTGACTGTAGCTGTTTGTGTAGACTCAGAGAAATCATCCAAAAAATAGAAAAATGAACCCTGGATTCAGGTTAAATCTGCAGCTGCAGTGAGAGACTGCAAGTTTGAGAGCCATGAATGAGACCTTCACCTTCACATATTAATGATTAGAGTCAATCCATTTTGTGTTCCCATGCCTACTACACCATCCTCACTGGCCCCCTTGGTCAATTAATTAAAGGAAATGGGCTTTCAAATGACATGTCATAGAAAAACCATTAAAATGTCATGGAAGGGAAGTCCCTTTATAAAGCATGTATCACAGGCCGTCAAAATCATTTGGGCCCTAATTAGTTGTGGGTATTTACTACAGGTTGCTCTAAACTGTGAGGAATTCAATAAAATGGTTAGAGATCCATGTTTAACAAGCTGGCTATGAACTAATTCATTTGTAAATAAAAAATAAAGGACCATTTACAAGAAATGTGGTATTCATGAAAATGCAGTTAGTCTGAAAAGGGATGCATTAGAGGGAATTTCTAATCAGGTCTAGCTGAGCCTGCTGCTTAAGCACAATCTCTTTCAACTCTGACAGCTCAGTCTGCGTGCTACGAATAGCCTCACGGAAGCGTGGAAACCCATGTGTCACAGAACTCCTAGCCTGTCAATCCTCTGCCAAGCGAATGTCTTCCAGGAGCACAGACATCATTACATACTAAGTGCTAGTTCTCTTGGTAGTGTGGAGTCACATACAGTACGTTTTCAGAGAACTAAAGATTTCTGTCTTCTGCCTCAGCTTATAAATAAAAACAGCACTTTTCAGCACTGGAAATATTTCATATAGAAATACACTGCCTAATCTTTTCCACCCTGTTCCTGGAGAAAATGTGTAATTTCTTGTCTTTTGCAATGTACACAGATCTGTTTTCTCATAGAGCTTCAATTATCAAGTTGGATATTTATTTGTAAATTGTTCACAGTTTTCTCAGTAGTTTTCATTAAAATGCAGTTAGTCTGGGGGGGAAAGCTTTTATTTTGTAAGAGCTTCTGACTTTGTGTAAATGTACCTGTAAGGACACACACTAATGTGAACCTCAACAGCTTCAGATCAAATGGACTTGAAGGTTAATGCAATTTTATATACAGCTTATTGTGCTTGAGTTTGAAGAAAGCTTATTTATTTCAACCAAAATATGTAATGAAAATGTGAGATTCAGTTGTTTCATATGAATGCGGTCCAAAACAAATCCCTACATGAAGAGGAATAACAAACTCCATACAATAAGGACAAAAAACACATTATAAAGGTATGTAGTGTTAGTATGTGCCTCTGGTAGCTGATGTGCTGCAGAGGCTGAGCTGCATTACTCGTAGGTTTATCACACGCCACAGCTAGACGAGCTTTCACTTTTTCTGCCGTTTTCAGTTCTGTATAAAGTCTATCTCTCTGCAACACTAAATGCGTATCAGCTGTCCAGTGTGATTGGTATTCATCAACATATTCACCTGAGAAGCTCAGCATTACTGAAAATGTTGCAGGTATTTTTTTTTTTTTCGGTTTGGTTTGGAATACTGTATGTTTACACACAGCTTTTACTAAATGATGGATAAACCATAAGCTGAGGCCCAGAAGCACCTCAGAGGCTGTCTCAGTTCTTCATAACAGTCCTCAGGCTCGAGTCTGTGGAGAAGCAAACATTACCATCAAACAACTGCTGCACTTGTTCTGCAGCCTACATAGCACTTCCTTTATAAATATGTAAAGATGCTATCTCTGACAATAAAAAGTAGCAAATAAAATCGACATAAATGGGACAGGAAAGAACCGCACTATAGAGCAAGCAGCTGTAACATGAACTCTGTAAGCTGAGTGGGTTTTATGGGTGAACACTAAAACACACTGTACTACAGTTTTGGGCATTTCCCTTTTGCACGTTCAATCTTAAGCAGTTTATATTGCCGCATGGACAAAAAAAAAAAAAAATCTCCTCCTCTTCTTATCTGTTGTCTTTTACACTTGTGTCAGTTACGCCATCTAGCGGTAGCGATAATCACTACATATCACTGCATGCAAATTATTGGGGGTTTCTCAGCACACGCCTTTTTTTTTCTTTACTTCTAAATCAGCCTACTTAAAGTTATACTTTTCTCCGTCAGATGCTATCATTTCCAAGACTAGGTGGGAGTCAGAGAAGCTGGACGGGATAATGTCTTAATCAATAAAATAAGAAGAAAAAAAAAGTCTGAGAAAATGGACTAGAAAAATATTATTACAAACACCATACTCTTCATATACTGAAGACTCTACCTATATACCTGAAGCATATGCATGTGCATTACTTCCACTGATATTAAGATATGTGAGTGAGTGATTTACACAACAAATCACTCAAAAGTATGCAAATAACCAAAAATAAGTAAATAAATAAATAAGGCTGATCCTTGTGCATAAAACAACCCAGAATTCCAGATTGTGGAATTATGAAACATTTCTAAAAGAATCTACATAGAATGCTAGGTTTTTATACATGGTTTGAAAATCTACTCAAATATTGATAATTCATGGGATGAACCTGTGCATAAAAGCTCCTTCGTTCTCAACTGCACATGGACAGTGTGCATCACAGTTTTAATTCAAACACCAAGTTCCACTAAATAATGCTAAGGTTGCAGAGACTCAAAGAGGCTATGATGCGAAAGATGGTTACACCGACAGCAGCGGTCTGACTCTCAGCGATCCTTAATGTTAAGTTGTTGTCCCTCTGCTTGGAAGGTTGCGAGTTCAGACTGGAGAGCTGCCACTGCGGAGCCCCTGAGCAACGCCCTTAACCCTCAACTGCTCAGCTGTGTAAATGGGATAAACGTATGTTGCTCTAGATAAGGGGGTCTGCCCAATGCCTAAAGTTTCAAAATCATACAAATGGTAAAAAAAATGTACTGGAGTGAAAGTATAAAAAAAAATGCTTCTTTTAAATGGACTGATGCATTAAAGTGTAAAAGGTGAAATTAAGTTGACGTCATTTTGTGATATGAAAAGTAACTTATTTTTAAAACTGGAGATAATTTTGACTGAAAACATATTCGTTCCTATCTGGAATTCTGTGGCTGCATCTCAATCAGCTCCCTAGTTCAGTAGTCAGAGCACTGATCAGGGAGACGGCCATTTAAGGACTCCGCTAGATAGCCTTACAATCCTGTTTGAAGTGTCATGACAGAAACATGTGTGACTAACAAATTTATATGAGATATAAAACTGAGTTGAAAGCGCTTCTGTTTGGCGAGACCACAGAGGGAGGCAGAGACTCTGCTGCCACATGGAAGTGCTTCTCCCTACCCTCATAACCATGCAGTGGTAACTCATGTGGTTAAGGCTTTAGGTGGTTGATCAGAAGGACAGGGTTTAAGCCCCAGCATTGCCAAGCTGCCATTGTTGGACCCTGATCAAGGCCCTTAACCCTCTCTGCTCCAGGGGCTCTGACCCCAACATCCGGGGACATTCAAGCTGGGACATGCAAAGAAAAAATTTCACTGTGCTGTAATGTATATGTGACAAAAATAAAGGCAGGTTCTTCTTCTAACAACACCAGCCACCTTAATTGGCTCCTGTACAACAGAGAACACTTCTGTGACAGGAAATGTGCAGCCATGGCCATCTAGTGAGGACAGGGGCACAGTGAGTGATGACCCAATTCTACAATTCCTCATGGAGGAAGCAGTGAGAGGAGCAGAAAAGATGGTGAAGTTACTGGTGAATAAGACTGAAAAAATGTTTGTTACAGGATTCTAATAAGAAACTCATCCAGGACACTCAATGAATATCATTTGTAGCCTTAAGAAACCATCAAATGATTAATGTTCATTAATTCCTGGAACAAAAATCAGATAAGATTCTACAGGACAAACTGAAAGTCCGTTATTATTTTTTGACAAGGGTAATAAAATTACAGTACATATTATTAATGAGTGTTTAAAATAAATTCAAGTCATTTCAATTCTATTTGTATAGTGATTTTAACAATGGACATTGTCTCAAAGCAGCTTTACAGAAAAATTCAAAATAAAATTGACCAAATTTTAAATGTTATTAATATTTATCCCTAATGAGCAACACTGGCAAGAAAAACTCCCTGAAACGATGTGAGGAAGAAACCTTGAGAGGAACCAGACTCAAAAAGGAATTAAATCATTAAATCATTAAATCATTTCCTATCTACAGCTGTATGTAGTCAGTGAAAATGTGCAAACAGCAACTTTTAAGCAACTAAAAATGAGCTGCTGTATAAATTCCTTCCTTCCAACATCAAATGTTCAGTGATGGAGAATTCGAGTGCAAGACCAAGTTCAAACAGTTCAAAGCCACTGCCATGGTCTCCAAGTGGTTCTATCCGCAGCAGTTCCATATATCTCCAATCACTTCACCTGTCCACATCCAAACATCCCAGTTTACCAAAACACTCTATGCCCATGAACCCTCCAGATCTGCTCCTTTACCTGAGAAAAGCTATTCATGAACAGCTTGACTAAACCAGAGGTGGACAGTAAAGAAGTACATTTACTTGAGTACTGTACTTAAGTACACTTTTTGAGTATCTGTACTTTACTTGAGTATTATTTTTTCTGGATACTTTTTACTTTAACTTCACTACATTTGAAAGACAAATACTCTACTTTTTACTCCACTACATTTCTGTCAGGGTCATTGAGTAGAAAGTAGTTACATTAATCATAGGATGATTTTTTTCACTCTTTAGCGTCACGTGTTGTAAAGTTCAGCGGTTTTCCATAAGTTTTTTAACTCAGTTGCTCAATTGATCAATTTCTGACAAAATGGACGAAGATATGCTTTGTATATTATACACCACCAACGCATTGGTAATGATGTTAGTTAACACACAAAAACGTACGCTGTGTCCAAATTCTCATACTGTGTGTCCTAAATAGTATTCAAAAATAGAATTAGTATGCCCCAAATCGTAGTAAACTGAAAAGAGTATTCCAAAAATTCCTGGATGGTCTACTACTTCCGCTAGAAATTCAAAGTGCAGAACAATGCACACTCTAATGGGTAATATTGCCCACAACGCATTGCACACAGGAGGGAGGAGCCTGGACAATGGTGTAAATGCATATTAAAACGATGTAAATGAATTGTGGAAATATATATAACTCTTTGTTAAAGCAGTGTTGCTGTTGGCTGGTTGTATAGCTACAGTTGTGTAGCTGGGTTTTAAAGCAGGTTAGATTTTTTTTTTCAATAAAAAAAGCAGCAGTCAGCAGTCTTCCCCATGATTGTGTAGCCTACTGACCCAGACTGAGAGACCATTTAAAAGCTCAGGAAACCTTTGCAGGTGTTTTGAGGTAATTAGCTGATTAGGGTGCGACACCATGACTTTCCAGTATTGAACTTTTTCACAATATTCTAATTCTCTGAGACACAGAATTTTGGGTTTTCCTTATCTGTAAGCCATAATCATCACAATTTCAAGAAATAAAGGCTTGAAATATTTCACTCTATGTGTGATGAATCTATATAATATATGGGTTTCACTTTCTGAACTGAGTGATAAAAAATATTGACCTTTTTCATGATATTCTAATTTTTTGAGATGTACCTGTACTTTTTTGTTGGGGTTGGTAGGAGTGTTACATTAAAAGTGAAAATGATTATACCTGTTTTTTTTGTCAATTCAGTTGTTTAATTTCTATAGGTTTTGTAACATTCTAAAAGCTCTTAATTCCACAGATACTACAAACTGGTCAGTATATTCACTAGGTTGCTACAAAAGGTACTGTAAGTATTGCATACAACAATGCAACAATAACAAAACAATGCGTTGACATTTACTTTTGATACTTAAGTACTTTTAAAAACAAGTACTTCTGTACTTTTACTTAAGTAAAAATCTGTCTTTACAACTTTTACTTGTAATGGAGTAATGTTTGACCAGTAGTATTTGTACTTTCACTCAAGTAAGGAAGCTGTGTACTTCGTCCACCTCTGGACTAAACAAATGTGTCTCCCTAGACTTAAACACTGAGACTGTGTCTGAGTCCTAAACAATAATTGGGAGGCCGTTCCATAATTGCAGGGCTTTGTAAGAAAATGATTCTGTAGATTCATTACCTGAGGTGGCAACAAATAGCCTGCACCTTTTGATAGAAGTAGGCGTGGTCCTGTGGCACAAGACCATTCAGTACTTTATAAGTCAGGAGTAGTGTTTGTGAAATTTGACTGGAAGCCAATGCAGTGTGGATAAGAGAGGAATGATGTGTTCATATCCTCTGCTACTTGTTAGGACTTCTGGACTCACTGGAGCTTCTTTATGCTCCTACTGGAACATCCAGACAGTAAGGCATTACAATAATCCAACCTAGAGGAAACAAAAGCATGAACTGGTTTTTCTTCATCATGTAGTGACATTATATTTCTTATCTTAGAAACATTTCTGAGATGAATGACACATCTTATCATTTGTGCTTCTAGGAACAACAAATCAAAGATGAGTAGTGGTAAAAGAATTTTAGTTTTGTTGTAATAATAGAGCAGTGAGTTGTACTGTAAATCTGAACATTTGACTTCGCTGGTTATCATTCTGCTATACATTAATTTGTTGATTGATTGGAAGGTTGATAATTGTCTAAAACATGCAAGACTTCCATCTGGCACCTATCACTGCTGCCAACAACATTTGGAAAAATGTTGCAAGTTCAGCAAAACCGTGGCCAAGGATGGAAATGTCCTCTGGCTGTGGAACGGCAATTACTCAAGGTTCTTTTTTTCAAGGTTCTTTATTTGTTTCATACATGTGCTGTAATGTAGTCAAATTACTTTAGTTACTCATTCCACAGTGCAATAAAGAACAATAGAAAAAATAGAGAAAATACGTTCATAATGTAATAATCTATTTATCTGTTTTTTTAAATCTATTTTTCATTACATAAAGTATTGAAAACATATGATGGACATAAAATAAAACAATAAATATATATTAAAATAGAGTAGTCTGTATGGAGAATAAAATGAGAATAATTCACTGTACAGTAAAATAAAATGAGTATAATAAAAAGTGTAATACAAAAAAGTATACAATTTATACAAAACTATACAATGAGGAAAAACATTTCTAACCGTTGTGTTGTATCTGTGTGAATGAGGAATACGTGGATGCTTCTAAAGCGCCGTTATTCAGTAGCCAGATTCAGCAATCTTAACATGGCCTAGTAGATTCAAATTAAGATGAATTGAAGAGAAACTGTTGACAGCGTACACTTTCTGAGCAGGTAAAGTGGATAATTACGCCCACTTGTATTCTAAAAGTAACTCTCTATATGCGGTCCTGTGCAGAATCCTGTGAACTGTTGCCTGTGGGATTTGGAATATATTAGTCACAAGTCTGTATAATGTTGCATTTGCTAGCCAGTACACAGTACACACAGACACCTGGTTTTTGCGTCCACATGCCTGGTCAGATGAATGTCTGAGAATGTTAACTAGGCTTCTCTTGAGGGTCTAAAATCTGTTTTAACTGTTACTGCTGCCATGAAATTTCTCAAACAGGGATTCACTCATTCACACGCATGTACATCACATACTTCATGGGCTGAAAGAAATCACCCCAAACCTCTTTATATTTTTCAAACTAGTTGGAAATAAAAGTGTTTTTCAATCCGAGGACCAGAGCAGGAAGGCCCATGTAACAGTTTATAAAACTGATCTGCTATAACCCTCATTCTGTATATGTACACCTAATTATTTCCAGTATGGAAATGGTTAATAAAATTTTGGCTCATATAAACATCCTCAGTACTGCCTCATACCCTCTAGGGGTCGGTGAACATCTGTTAAGGACCCCACTGATCTATACAGTGGTTGGTTATGTTACTGCTCTGGCTCTGCTTAAATAACTCTGAATTGTGTGTAAGGGACATGAAAATTATTGTGCAGGCATCCTAAATCAAAGAATAACCTGATGGGATGCTAGACTGGGCCCCGTCTACTGATGTATAGTGTAAAGAAGGGGAGGCATCAAATGTCTCTAAATAAAAATGCAAGGAGTAAACAATATCTGCATTGAAATGTGGAAGTGAAAGAGTACAAGCATTCAATTTCATTAATAATGAAATACAATTACTGTAATATAATTACCAGCCCAGTCTTACTGGAGTCAGTGGTTTAATAAGGAAAATACACTATTTGAAATAATGTACTGTACTACTGTAATGTAGTACTAATGGCAGTGATTCTACAGTACAGTCTGAGATCAGTACTATGCAGTATATAGTGTTGTAGTGAGGTCACATACCTGTTGTCAGAGTTGCTCATTTGCTTTTCAGCTGAACTTTGAATAAGTGACACACTGAAATCAGTGAGTGTATACCCAGAACACCTCCGGTGTCGGTCCAGCACTGCAACCGGACTCCACACTGTCAACGGGTGCATGTCAGGAGACCATCCAGAGATACTGAACACAGAGTTTGACACAACAGCATATTTAATGTGAATGTTTACCAAATGTCAGTGTGAAATGACGTACATATATGACACACAAAACCATTTGTGTTTTTTGACCTGCATGTCATGGCTGAATGTGAATTGTGTAAAATGACCATTGTGTTTGCTTTGGTATTTGAATTTGGTGTGAAATGATTTAATGTTTACTGCAACATATTGACACCTACTGACCAGCTGGTGAAAGGGTTAATTTCAGTTCAATTCAGTTCAGTTAAATTCAATTCAATTCAATTTATTTGTATAACTCCTTTTACAATGGACATTGTCTCAAAGCAGCTTTACAAAAGAAGAGAAACAGAGAAAGAAGAGATAAATAAATAAATAAATAAATAAATAAATAAATAAATAAATAAATAAAATAAAATAAAATAAAATAAAATAAAATAAAATAAAATAAAATCTTGAAACATTTTATCCCTATTTTATTTTATCCACTAATGAGAAGCCTGTGGCAACGGTGGCAAGGAAAAACTGCCTGAGATGATATGAGGAAGAAACCCATCCTCATTTGGGTGACAGTGGACAGTAAATAATGTAAATGTAAATAAATAATGTCCTTTCTACAACAGCAACCAAGGGCCACTGGGGAACTATTAGGTCAGTGTAGATTCTAAGGTCATTATAGACACTAATTCTTTGCTGTCACAAGCTGACAGATGTAATGGCAGATCTGTGATGGTGTGAAAGTCCCCAAGTGGCTCTGTCCATGGCTGTCTCCTGGTCCACACAGATCCATCCACAGCACCACCAAGCGACGAGACTCTGACCAGGGGTAGAGGCAGTGGTCACTCTGGAAACTGGCAAACAGTGGGAGCTCAGGAGTGGGGTGTTAGCTTGGCAGAGAAAGACAGAGAGAGAAAGAGAAAGATATTAAGTATGATTCAGATCATGTGATGTTTAAGACAATGCAGATTATGTGTAAAGTGCAGGCAGGGATTTCAGCAAGACTAGCTATGACATAACTAAAAGGGAGAGCCAGAAGGTGACAGACATGAAGGCTTCCCGGGACATAAAGCATCCAATCACTTCACAGTCAGCAAAACTGAGTGACTTGCGAGGGTGGTAAGATGACAGAATCCAAATATCCCAGTCACCAAACACTCTATGCCCATGAACCTTCCAGATCTGCTCCTTTACCTAAGAAAATTATACATTAAAAGCTTGACTAAACAAATGTGTCTTCAGCCTAGACTTAAACACTGAGACTGTGTCTGAATCCCCAACACTAATTGGAAGGCTGTTCCATAACTGTGGGGCTTTGAAAGAGAAAGCTCTGCCCCCTGCTGTAGCCTGTGCTACTTGAGGTACTACCAAATAACCTGCACCCTTTGATCGGAGTAGGCGTGGCGGATCATAAAAGACTAAAAGATCGCTCAAGTACTGCGAAATTTGACTGGGAGCCAATGCAGTGTGGATAAGATAGGAGTGATGTGTTCATATCTTCTGGTTCTAGTTAGGACTCTAGCTGCTGCATTCTGGACTAACTGGAGCTTGTTCATGCTCCTACTGGAACATCCAGACAGTAAGGCTTTACAGTAATCCAACCTAGAGCTAACAAAAGCATGAACTAGTTTTTCTGCATCATGAAGTGACATCATATTTCTTATCTTAGCATCCCTTGTCTATTAAAATACAAAGCACAAAGCTGTATATGATACCAGGACTACAGACTATCATCTTAAGATAATATCCAGGGAAAATCTATTGCTTGCATGTTTGTGTACTTGCCAATAATTGTTATTTTTTCTTTGTTATTTTTGAACATCATTCTATATATTGATGTATTTACGTAGATAAGTTGCTTTAAATAAGAGCGTGTAATAAATCCCTAAATATAATGCTGAGGTTTTGGGTTTGGTAACGCTGACACCCAGCTTGTGGTAAAAGAAAAGAAAGAATAGACAGTTCTCCTCCCCAGATTGAGCTGATGCAGTGTTTTGAGCTTCACTTGGATCCTCCAGCTCACACGCTTATGGTTTCTGCTCCTCCTGCAAACTCTCTTCCTTGTCTTCCTGTAAGTATCTGTTTCTGTCCTGGTTTCTTTTTTGGTAAGTATATGAGCAGAAGACAGTTAACATCCCTATTTGGTCTGAATGTAGGTGAAAAATGGGGTGTGTGTATGCACAGGAATCACACAACAGCAGACATGAGATCTGTTGACTCTAGATTAGAAAGAGGAAGAAGAAAATTGTTTTCATCATGTTTTTTTTCAAACCAATTTACAGAAAAATTATTGAAACTATTCTGGGCTTTGTCGGTAGCAGGTCTGCCTCATCTCTCCAGGTTTGATTCGCACCTTCCGCCTGTGAGTGTGTGGAGTTTGCATTTTCTCCCAGGGTTTCAGGGTTTTTCCTCTAGATAGAAAAACGTGTTGTAGGCTGATTGGGATCTCTAAATTGTCCATTGAGTGTGAGTGTGTGTGAGTGTATTCCCCTTCCAAGATGTCCTTGTGCCATGAGTCTCGTGGGATAGACTCCATGTTCCCTGCGACCCTGGGTAGGATAAGTGCTACAGAAAATAGATGGATGGAGGGATGGATAGAGGGATCGATTGTATCCATCACATGTTATCCTGCTAGTTGGAGCTCATCCAGGTGAAATCAACCATTATTATAATGTCATCATTATCCATTATTTTAAAAAAAAGGAAATGGATAGAAAAATAACACATTTTATACAGTGGCACAGCAAGCTCATTCTCAAAGCAAGTCACATACACACTGAATCAATTCTCCTTTTTCAGTGATTTTACATTCGATTATTGTGAAACATATTTCAGAAAACTCCAATGTCAATAGGGAGTTGAACAGCTCTTGTACTGGCTTGTTGTTCTGTAATAACTGTAAAGACTTTGACTCTCTCTCTCTCTCTCTCTCTCTCATCTGTCTGGTTCTTCAGGTTCTCTCTCTGTACATCATTGCTCAGTCATGTATAGGTGTGGCTTATATACCAAAGGCTCACATTCTTGATCATTAAGTGCCAAAGACCAACAAGAAGTTCTTTGTGTTAACACCGAAACAAAGCCTGTAGTCTGAGTAAAACACGCCAGGTAGCGGACTTTATTCAGTCTTCGCCAAGAGCCGGTTAAAATGATTGTTGACTCTCAGCTCCAGGTCCAGGGTCCAGGTTGTTAGTTGTAACCTGATATATTATTAGCTCAGGTTAATGTCTGCATGGAGACATTTAGATCATGTTGTCTTCATGAGTTTTTTTCTGAGTTCTCTGGTTTCCTCACATCATTGATTGGCTGTCCTAAATAACTCCAAGGTGTGACTGAGTGTGTGTGTGTGTGTGTGTGTGTGTGTGTGTGTGTGTGTGTGTGTGTGTGCATCCTAATTTGTAATTGTGCCTTATGTCCAGGGTGCCTTGTGTGCAGTCTGGTTCCATCTCAGATTCTCACCAGGATGAAACAGTTTCTGAGATGAATAAATTAGTATAATTACAACAAGTATAATATATATAAATTATAATAAATTAAATTATGATATATTTTATTATCTAAAATATTTTATAATAATTTACAAAATAATAATTAGATATTTTATTGTATTTTTTTAAGTGGATTTTAGTCAGTCATTTTAAGTCAGTTAACCTTACTTTACATTGCTGAACTTCAAAAATGAGCATTTTGTAGAAACAATGCTGTTAAAAATTCTCTTTAAAACAATCAAAACACAAACTCTCTTTTCTCTCCCATGCATTTGACAATATGTGCATTATGTAAATTATAATTTTCATATTCAGTCATTACTTTTAAAATATTATGTCACTTTGTGTTTATGTGTAATGGCTCATATAATTATAATATATCGTGTAAATAAAAAAAAGTCTACACACCCCTGTTAAAATGGCAAGCATTCAATATTTTGTGGAAATAACAAGACATAAAAAAAAAAACAAGATCAAGCATGTCAGATTTTTTCCCACCTTTATTGACATAGCAGCAAACAACATTCAATATTTTATGCAAAGAAAAGAAAAGAAAAGAAAAGAAAAGAAAAGAAAAGAAAAGAAAAGAAAAGAAAAGAAAAGAAAAGAAAAGAAAAGAAAAGAATGATAAGGTGTGATGATGTGGTGTGAATGTTTATAGTATTGGAGCCTGGTTCTTGGCTGCATACTATAAGCATTCAGACCATAATGAATTTCATAATGGGTCACGTGACCATGCTCACATTCAGAAGTATTTATCATCATACACGTCATCAGTGAAGTGATTCTGAGTAACTAAAGATCAGCAGTTGCTGTAGGATTTTCTTGATATCTTCTTGCTGCTGAAGCTGAAGAGCTCACAAAGCATGAACAGGATCTTATTGTAAAACAGTATCGATCAGCAGAGGGGTTCGAAAGAATTTCCAAAACATTAGACGTAGCATGGAACACTGTGAGGGTCATCAACAAATGAAGCAAATGTGGCACCTCAGTGAATTCACCAAGAACAGGATGTCCCTTTAAAATTTATAACAGGAAAAGAGGAAAACTTGACCAGGGAAACAGTGATTACTCTCTGCATGCAGGGCTGGAGTAGGACTATTTCTCATCCTGGGAATGTCATCTGTTCAGCCCACACTCTCACTTGGGATGTCCACAATGACACACAATATCCACAGTTTAAACTCTTCTAACTATTAATTTTTATATATATTGCAGCAGGCATCAAATTCAACACATTATAACATAAATATATACAAACATGCAAACAGAAAATAGCACGCCTATAATAACTATAAAAGCTAATTTCACATGAACATATTATCACATTTATATTAGTAATTACATAAAAGGCCTCAAACAGGAAGTCTTAATTAATTTCTATGCTGTTTCCTTTCAGCTGAACAGATTTGACATTTACTATTCTGCTGATAAACATCCACAGTAAACCACTGGTAAGGCAGATATGAATAGAGCTTCTCAAGGTCTCAGAGAAACATATCAAATACCTTTCCACTGAGATAGCCACATACCAAATTGAAACCAACAAGCCGGTCATTCATAAATAGCCCAGCAATGCTTTGAAAATGTCTTGACGCTAAAATGACCTAACACAAAACTGAAAGTAGCTGGAAGATGAGGGCTACTGGGAAATTGTTGCTTGTCAAGTTGTAAGCTTCTCATTATTTAAAGTATGCAAAGTATTCTAATGTGACCTTTTCTCTGGAGATAATCTGCAGGTTTATGATTTGCACTGATGATTATCACACTCTCTTAAAAAAGAGGTTCCTTCCTAGGTTCTGTACTCAGCCTAGGTTCTGTACTCAGCCTAGGTTCTATACTCAGCCTAGGTTCTATACTCAGCCTAGGTTCTTTACTCAGCCTAGGTTCTTTACTCAGCCTAGGTTCTATACTCAGCCTAGGTTCTGTACTTAGCCTAGGTTCTATACTCAGCCTAGGTTCTATACTCAGCCTAGGTTCTGTACTCAGCCTAGGTTCTATACTCAGCCTAGGTTCTGTACTCAGCCTAGGTTCTTTACTCAGCCTAGGTTCTATACTCAGCCTAGGTTCTGTACTCAGCCTAGGTTCTTTACTCAGCCTAGGTTCTATACTCAGCCTAGGTTCTGTACTCAGCCTAGGTTCTATACTCAGCCTAGGTTCTTTACTCAGCCTAGGTTCTGTACTCAGCCTAGGTTCTTTACTCAGCCTAGGTTCTATACTCAGCCTAGGTTCTTTACTCAGCCTAGGTTCTTTACTCAGCCTAGGTTCTATACTCAGCCTAGGTTCTTTACTCAGCCTAGGTTCTATACTCAGCCTAGGTTCTGTACTCAGCCTAGGTTCTTTACTCAGCCTAGGTTCTGTACTCAGCCTAGGTTCTTTACTCAGCCTAGGTTCTATACTCAGCCTAGGTTCTATACTCAGCCTAGGTTCTTTACTCAGCCTAGGTTCTATACTCAGCCTAGGTTCTTTACTCAGCCTAGGTTCTGTACTCAGCCTAGGTTCTTTACTCAGCCTAGGTTCTATACTCAGCCTAGGTTCTATACTCAGCCTAGGTTCTTTACTCAGCCTAGGTTCTATACTCAGCCTAGGTTCTTTACTCAGCCTAGGTTCTTTACTCAGCCTAGGTTCTATACTCAGCCTAGGTTCTTTACTCAGCCTAGGTTCTATACTCAGCCTAGGTTCTGTACTCAGCCTAGGTTCTTTACTCAGCCTAGGTTCTGTACTCAGCCTAGGTTCTTTACTCAGCCTAGGTTCTATACTCAGCCTAGGTTCTTTACTCAGCCTAGGTTCTGTACTCAGCCTAGGTTCTTTACTCAGCCTAGGTTCTATACTCAGCCTAGGTTCTGTACTCAGCCTAGGTTCTATACTCAGCCTAGGTTCTTTACTCAGCCTAGGTTCTGTACTCAGCCTAGGTTCTTTACTCAGCCTAGGTTCTTTACTCAGCCTAGGTTCTATACTCAGCCTAGGTTCTTTACTCAGCCTAGGTTCTGTACTCAGCCTAGGGTCTGTACTCAGCCTAGGGTCTGTACTCAGCCTAGGTTCTGTACTCAGCCTAGGTTCTGTACTCAGAAAACCATTTTCCAAAGAAATGGTTCTATGTAGAAGCCTTGAAGTGTAATGAAGCTTTTATATTAAAGCGCTTTTATAATTCAGAGATGTATATGTATAAGGTAAAATCAATGCTATTACTGTTTGGAATTTTATCTATATTTACATAGAGATGTTTTCAAAAGCTGTGTTTATGAGAGACAGATTTCTAGAAAAGATCAAATAGTTGATTAAATTTCTGTAATAGTTTTTAACTAAAATGATAAAACACTTCAGTAAAAGGATGGAGTTTCGCTGTTATCAAAATTATAGATTTTTTTTCATAATAATAGAATTTATTCATAACACAGTGTTGAAATAAATGTATACTTTTTGTATTTGTTGTATTTTCTTGTCTAAATTCTTCTTACATAAAATAATAATAATAATAATAATAATAATAGTCAAAATAAGTCAGTTTGACACATTTACTGACATGGTTCTCTAAAGCAGTTCTTCTTTCCTTTTTAATCCAGCCTTTTCCTCTTCCCCTTTAATTATTCTCCATATTGATTATTGTCTAAGAGATCTCACAGGTCTTACTGTAAACCCATTAGTCATGTGACCAGCCTGGAATCAGTCGACTTATTAGGGATCTCATAGGGATGCTCTTGTTGTCTCATTGCCTCCATGGGGAAGCAGGGGCATGATTGTTAGGTGATCAGTGTGTGTGTGTGTGTGTGTGTGTGTGTGTGAATGTTTATAAGAGTATGTGGTTCAGAGCACAGCTGCAACAAGTAGTTCTAATTTATAACCTGAAACCTGGCCAATCCTCAGCCCTCCAGGAATTCTCCCGCTTCTCCTGATTAGCCACTCCACCACTGCCTGTGTGTGAAAATAATATCCTAATATTATCTATGTGTCTAGCATAACTAGACAGAAAGAATTTCTCATGAAAAAAACAACTGGACTTGCCAATGTTTTGCTAAACATACTGTACATACAAGAACCTCAAATCATGTAGAAAATGTGTGATCTGAGGAGGCCAAGGTAGACCTTTTTTGGGTATAACACTAAAAGATATGTTTGGTGCAAAAATAAGTGAGCTTATCACACAAAGAACAAACGTGTGGTGGTGGTAAGCATAATGTTATGGGAGCTAAGAAGAGGAAGAAGAAGAAGAAGAAGAAGAAGAAGAAGAAGAAGAAGAAGAAGAAGGTTCAAATCCTATTGAAAACCTATGGAATGACTTGTGGATGGCTGTAAAAGGATCACAATTTGTAAAAATCACAATTTGATAAATATGGACCACAGAAGAGTAGAAAAATGCCAAAGTGTAATCGATTACTGCGTTACAAGCAAAAAGTACTATTGCAAAATTTAAACCCAATCAAGCAGAACAGCTGAGAGTCAAAAAGCAGAAATGAAAACTCAAACTGTTCTAAAGTGATAGGGAGTGGCTGGAGGAGGACAGACATCTGTTAGTCCAGCTGTCTCTCTGACTGGCTCTAGGATCGGACAATACAAATGTTTATTTGCATTTCCTGTCACTGACTGCAGTGTTTGTAATTTCACACCAATTCACGGCTGGACTGGGGCAAATATTCAGGCCAGGATTCACACACCCACTCTGGCCACATCATACACCCACAACAAATACTGGGATCAGTGAGCACCTACTTTAATGTACCATGTCTAAAAGGAAACACATTTTCAGTTGTATTAATTCAAACATTCATTTTATATTGATTTATATTATATTGATGTGAAAGTGATACCTTTGTTTCTTTTGTGTGCATAGCAGCTCTACTTTTAACTATCTAACTGTTACTGACTGTCAATTCTGGCTACTAGTTTAGATGAAGTTATAGCTGCTTGCTAAATTGATATGATATACAGTATGTGAATATTATGAAAGGGCTTAATTATTATTGAGAGACTTCTTAGAGACAATGCACGACTTTCTGAATGAATTGCAACAAAAATATGGTTAGCTGTATAGCCTAATGATGTCCATTATAGTTTGCAGGTCGTATTAGTCTGAATCACCTTTGTCTGTTATTTGCATAAATGGTGTGACTATTTACATATATTTTGACTATTGCACATACAGAATAAGTGTTTTATTATTCGTATACCTCATTGAGGTATTCATTTACCAATAATTATTTTTTTACTATTTATTTCTTTACTCACTAAAGAGTAATTTTGATCAAGGCCAATTCCCACCCACCTGCCAGATCCTTCCTATCATGTAGCATCAACCATCCAAGGAGGGTGAAGGCTAACGTATGTCCTCTGAGACGTGTGAAGCCAACCCATCACATCTTTTCTATCTGCTTTTCAGAGAATCACCTGGAGCTCACTGACACCCACAAATGGATAGAGACACTTTGACTGACAGGGGAGAGAGAGAGTATGCCCCGCCCACACAGAAATCAGACAGTTTTACACTCTTGGTCTCCCGGCCACATGCGGCTGGGAATCATGATCTCTGAATGAGAGAGTCCATTTTTAGTAACTCTGTCTAGTTACATTTACTGTTATGGCACATCTACGAGACATGAATGTTTCTGTTATGATTTAAGTTCTAGCAAATATAAAGAACTGCTCTCACACTAGTCTCTCTTTTTTCTCCCTCTTAAAGTTAATAAGACAAAAAATAGAGCTTATGCTACTGGAAAGTGCAACATCCTCTGTCCTAACAATTATCCCAGAGCGGAAAACATACTGACTGTTACAAAGCACTGACTGTTGGAATATATTGTATACAAACATTACCAGCCAAACAGTTTATATTATTTTTGTTACATAACATGGTTTCTAATTCTGTGTTATTAGACTTTCTCTTCACCGGGGATGCAAAGCCAGCCTATAAACTCTGTATGCTCTTTTCTTCCTGACAGTTAAACTTGCTTGTTTTGTAGCAACACACACCCAAAGCGGCTAACGGCTTGTGAAGGAAGCATGTGAATGGACTGTAATGAAAAGTGTGAGTGATTACAACATGATGCTGGGGCCACAAGAGCTGCACTGCACTCCCCTAACCCCTGACCCCAAGCTTCATTCAGACCATAACAACCCAATAGGAAACAAGGCACATTGTTGGGGTTTCTTTTTCAGGAACAGATTAAACAAATTTATTTTAATAAGACAAAATGTAGAGGGGAGGCTGCAAATTTATATGTGTGTGGGAGGCATGCTGTGTGTGTCTGAGTAATAGGCCTGTGTTATCAAAATCATTATTCAAGTGAAAGCCCTTTTTAAGGTTGCTCCTCCAGTCCTGTCTCTCTCCTTCAGCTTCTTTCTCTCTATATCCTTCCATGTCTTTAATAAAATATATATATATTTTTAATTTTAACCTATTTTACAAGAATTCAAGGATAAGAGATCAATCCATTATATTTGTTCTCAACTGACTGGCTTTTAACAGAGCTGAAGCATTATGAAGAATTATTTTAATAACTCCTTTATTGCTAACCAAACAGCTAAAAGGTTTCAAAACTGAAAAAATGTCCATTTTTGAAGAGGCAGATTTGAAGACATGCTTCAATACAGGGATTAAATGATACCAAATAAGCCTTTATATAAACAAAAATCAATTATTATTTAATAATATTAATAATAATATTATTATTATTTAATAATTAACAAGTATCAATTATTACTGTCAGTTATTTTTTCATGTATCATTTAAATGCAATATATATATATATATATATATATATATATATATATATATATATATATATATATATATATATATATGTATATATATATATATATATATATATATATAATATAAAATATATATAAGAAATATATATAGATAAAAAATATCTAAAAAGCTGTTATATATCTGTTCGGTTACAAGCATGTTATCTGTCAAGTTACTTAAAGTTCCAACATCAGCAGTTGTTGTGTAAAGTCACAGTCTCTAATCTTTCACACACCCGCTTTCACACACTCACTAGGGCCACTCCTAGGGGTATTATAGCGTCATCTATCAGCATGTTTTTGGAAGGTTGGAATAAAACTGAGAAGCTTGAGAAAACCCATGCTAACACAGCAAACATGTGAAACTCCACACCTAAGAAACCTGAGCCCAGGATAAAAAAAAAGCAGCTGCTCATGCCTATAGATTTGGTTTGGGGCAGACTGATATACATACATACCTGCATACATGCATACATACATACATACATACATAAATATCTGGCATGAGAACAGTAAACATTTAAATAGTAAGACTTAACAAAAAACAATAATAATGCATATGAATCTGGAGCAGAGGATTTCTGTGCAGATTTGTGCATTATACACTCTATATACAACTGTATAAATAAAGAGATATGCATATGCACTATCTAGTGTATATATACTAAACTTTCAACGTTACCCAACATGCGGTCATCCAGTAAACAGCAGCTTCTTAACAGCTTCTTTTGAGAGATTTTGGACAAAATTTTAACTGTAGTGATATCGAGGACATTTTCAGCCCAACTATATCTCACAAACCACACCAAAGGCCTTAAAACTAGCTCATAAATTGCGGTCATGGAAAAATAGAGACCGGTTTCTACTTTTTCTCATCTTTAAGTGGGACACATTTTTTCAAGGAACAGATCTTATCCACTCCATAATCCTCCTTTCCCAATCTCTCTCCCAATCTTTCCTTCACTTTGAGTGAAGCTTAGAAGACAGACGCACACAACACTATAAAATATAATGCGGATTTTTTTTTTTTTTTTTTTTTATTGCTGTAAAACTGCTGCAGAATTGAAACGGTTTAGTTTAAATCGTTATTAATGCTGTAAAACGAGTTGGAGATATGTGCTTTGTTGTTCGATTTTCTATTTTAAGGCTAAAGAGAGACACCTCAGACGTGGACTGAATGCCTTTCATTCGAAGAGATTCTCCGCTTGATTGACATCCTGCGTCATCCCGGGGTTGACTCCCTTGGCTCCGCCCACTCTCCTTCTTACCGACGCGATCAGCTTACAGGAAGTACCTGTGTGTGTGCGGCTGTAATATCTTATGTGTCGTGTAATCGCGCGTGTCTGTGTTGAACTGCCCCATGACATATGATTGACCTGTAACTCTTTTCATTACATACGGAGTTTATTCCGGTCGTGTGATTGTCAGTCCAGTCGCCCAGTGACCGCTGCCATGATGTCTGCTCGAGTGATGAGTTGAGAGATCCACAGGATACACGGAGAACCCTATGGAAAAACACTAGGCTTCTGGAGTACTACAGAACTTTTTTTTTCTTCCTTTTACCATATACAAACATATAAATTGACCAGAACAGACTTAGAAATGAAGTCGGACTGCAGGCCGCGGTGACCGAGTCAATGATCAGATTGTGGGTCCATACGATTATATTTTTCCTGCAGTGATTTTTCGGGATTTGAAGTGTCGGGAAGATGAGCGGACAGCCGCCGCCGAGGCGACACACTAATGCAGGCTCCAGGCTGCTCTCAGGACCGGAGAACGAGACGCTGTTTGCTCACCTGGGCAAAAAATGCACTGTAAGAATCTAACAACTTTCTTATCCGCTTTATTCTTTATGCTCACGCTTTCATGCGAAACTTCACCGCTGTAACAATAATCCTTTTGAGTTTTTCGAGCCGTTTCAACAACACCGGGACGTTTATGAGCTATTATCCAGGTCACACTTAGAAAATTTCAAGATAGTTTCAAGGCCTCGTGAGAGACTGACATTCTTACCGGAGTCGCTAGCTAAGCTGGTTAGCCCACTTTAATAAATTGTTTTTTGCGTCTTTCACGTTGCTAAACCTCAGTTAAAAGCAAAACTCGTGTGTAGGGAAAGGTATAACTCGTGGTTTTACCAATATATGGGGCAAACACACATATGCTACCTTTCTTTTCCACACAGCATGCCAACGCCTTTAGTCTCCTTCAGGTGTGAGGGAAGACCTTTAAGGTGGACATGAGAGACTAATGCTTTGAGTTGGTGTGTGTGTGTAAAATATATTCAGATAAGCAGTGTTAAATCCTTGTGCTTTTTTTAATTAAGCATGTTTTAGAAATGTTTCCAGATGTTTCTGAATGCTAGGTCTGGAGTATCTGATACTCTGTAAACTTAAAAATGTTCCAGCATGATCCTCTGGTCTGTAATTATCTAACATGCTTCATCATTTGTTTCCTTGGCTCATATAGCTTGTGGATCTTATCTCTACCTTTTTTTCTTTCTTTTTTTTATCTATTTGAAGTGAAGCGGGGTGTGTAGGACCCTGCCCTGAAATATCTGACCTTTAGATCACGCTTGCCTCAGATCCTGATTGAGCTGCACTTCCTCATTCCAGTGTGTTACCTGTGTTTTGTGTAGGCAGGTAAATGTGACTGTTCTAGGAACAGTTCATGTAGAGAAACTTCCTCCTCACTCAGGCCAAAGTTCAGAGAAGTAGAACTGCGTTTGTGCACTATTGTATTTCCGTACATAACAACATTTCCATATTTTAATCATAGCAAATCATGTTTTTATTCATGTCTGAATTTCGCTTCACAGTGGCTGTTTATTATGTAAAGAAAATAGAAATGAAAAATGTTTTTGATTCCTGCTGCAGTGATGGGCACAGCACCGTCCAGTCCTCGTTTTACTTCCTTTTTTTTTCCGTAACTGATCAGCGACTTGATTTTTTCCATCAATACCCTTGTTGTTGCATGATCAAGAAGGAAGTCTTGAGGACTGCTTAAGAGACTCTTTTGTTGTGGCAGAGCACATGGCTTTTTTTTTTTTTTTTGGCAAACAAGGTGAAGAATAAGAATGAGGCTACACTGCAGCATCAGCAGAGCCGCAGGAAGTGCTGTGATGGACTCACGAGCACCTGTGTCTGGAAAATAGTAGTCGACTTTGCTGAAGTCTTCCCGTTGGATGCAAACCCAGGGTTTGCTGTTTTTAAATGAACACTGTTGAAAGATTTTAGGAGGATTTGGGTTTATGTATAGTACTAAAGAAATAGCCACAGATTTCCTGTTTACCCAAAAATGAATTGAGGCTTGTGGATCATCAGGCTGTAAACATCAAGTATATTAAATAATATTCAAAATGGAAATCATGCTTCACACTATAGAGCTGGAAAATACCAAAGTATACATTTTGCCTTTAAGCGTCACAGCAGTGAAACACGAAAATATGCCAAGAGAGCAGCCTTTGTCTCCTTCCTAATAAAACTGCAGATGTTGTGCCAATCGGCATACAAATCAGAAATGATTGACAGATGTGCAGGAGTTTTGACCGCTCTGTAGAAAGATATGGTTCTCTCGCTTTCTGTTATGAAAACAGATTTTTAAAACATGATAAAATAAATATATCATATAACTATTGTATATTTATTAGGGATGCCAAATGGCATTTTTGCTTGGAACAGAAATATGGCTGGAAAGCAGCTACAGTGAAGTGTAAAATCAGACAAATAATTTTTATAGATCAGAGACGTAACATTCTGACATGGACAGAAACATGGTTTGACATGGACAGTCATTGTTTTTATGAAAAAAAAATATTTTGTGTTATGTTTTGTACTGTTTATCATCCTCTTTCATGACTGATTTTAGTGAATAACGTTTTATTTTCCATTTAATAGTAGACCAGTTTAGACAATTTGACAAGTTATTTTTTCCCTTTCTCAAAACCCTGAGCAGATAACATATTGGAGCATATTACAGGACATCTCCTAATGTGTGATTCCCTCCAGATGTCCTGTAGCTCCTTTTAGATATCCATGCATCCACCCAGCATGCAGTGTGACAGTGTGGTATTTTCATAGTTCAGAACAGTCAAGCCACATATGCCAGTTGGATACTAATGAAAGTAGATGATAAGACCCGAAGGGATAGGATTGACCTGAAACAACATTTCCTTCTACATCCAGTAACAATCACTGATAAAGTTTATGATCAAGGTTACAGGAACATTCAAATTATCCAATCACCTCGGGCTGTAAAATCGAGCTTGATGCTATAATGAGAGCTTGTACTATAGGTTATGTCATAACAGTAAGTAAAAGTAGTAAAGATTTGATATCAGCTAGACTTTCTGATGTTCTATAAATTGCAGTAAAGTTAATGTTTGTTGGTGCTTAAACAATAAACATGAATAATTAAGGTATTATCGTGAGTAATTTCACAGATTTATCAGATATTTATCCATCTATCTATCCATCTGTCTATTTTTACTGAGTTCCAGGAACACATGAGATACTGGAACCTGTAAACTGCCCCCTGGTTTCTTCCCCTACATGCTTCTGAGTTTTTATCTTGCAGTTAGTTGAAGCTTCTTTTGGTCTTCAAGGATAAGTGTCTTGACGTGCAAATATTTTTGTAAAAGAAAACCATTTGCAACTCTCACAGTAGCGTCTTCAGAGGCTGCTTTAACGTCTCTGTACTTACAAAGATGAATTTTTAAGTGAGGAATAATAATTCAGAATTTCTGAAATCTGGCCAAGAACATGAGTCAGCAGCATAAAAGTCCTGGTATGATTTCAGGTTGTCTTTAAAACTTGACTTATTTCATAAAATTAGATTCCGGTCCACTAGGAATGGAATTTCCAGTGTTATAAAAGATCCCCCCCCCCCTCCCCAAAGGTCTTTAATATGGTAATTCAGTAGTCTTATCTTTTAAATACTAAACAAGTTACTTTGGTGCAGTTTTATTATTTAGTAAGTGCAGTTTTATTTAATTTATTATACGTCCTGAACGTGGGTATTATTATTAACCCTCTAATCCATCTGTGCTCTAGAGAAGCTGGCTTTGGTTAACCACAAAAATAAAATTTTAAAGGTGGATGTAACACACTAATAAAACAGTTTCCTATAAACACAGATTCTATTACCTTTGCTATCCTGACACCCAGAAAAAGACTCTCACTGCAGGTTATAAATGAATATTTGACACTGTTCTTCTTCCGTCTCCACAGACTTTGTCTTCCGCCGTGGTGCAGGTGTATGCAGCAGATGGAAACTCATCCTGGACCAAAAGATGCTGTGGTGTGGCCTGCCTGGTGAAAGACAACCCTCGGCGGTCGTACTATATCAGGGTTTTAGATATCAAAGTGAGTTGGTAACAGTGCACATCATATTTTAGATACTTAATTGAGTCTTACTGTAAGTCACTGTCTCTATTTGTTTGTTAGCTTTTCAATTCAAGGCAATAGATTTCTTCTGGCACATCAAATACAGAAATGTGCTGCAGTTGTATTTTTGGACTTCTATCATTCAAGTATTAAGCAGCAACACAATTAGATTCACTTCTTTCCTTCACAAAACACTGAAATCAGTGGTTAGTGTCACAGTTTTATATTAATCACAGTCACAGTGTGGTATTTTTTAGTACCTCACCACTGACTTTTCCAACATAGCTGAAATGCATTTTAAGCTCTTATTTCTGTATCCTTCTAAATTGAATTTTTAAGGCCTACAAATACACTGCATGGCCAAAGGAATGTGGACATCTGACCTTCACACCCATAAGTGCTTCTTCCTCAAACTGTTGCCACAAAGTTAGAAGTGTCCAAACTCGAAGAACTGGAGTTTCTTGCACAGAGCCCTGACTCTGTCTCAACTCCACTGAACACCTATAGGATGAACTGGAACACCGACTGAACCCCAGATCACTCTTACAACATCAGTGTCTGATCTCACTTATGCTCTTGTAGCTGAATGAGCACTAATCCCCACAGACACGCTCCAACATCTAGTGGAAAGACTTCACAGAAGAGTGGAGCTCATTATAACAGCAAACGCAAGAGGAATGAGATGTTTAAAAAGCACATGTGGGTGTGATGGTCGGGGTGCACATACTTTTGGCCAGTATGTATATTCTATGTCCCCTCTGTCTAGCTGACTGGCAGGCCTGTGTGTTTTTGTGTGGTTTTAATCATGTGATAACACACTGTTTATAACTGAGTATGATGAATTAGGATTCTGCTAATCTTCTTCTGGTGCTGGAGTCAGTTTTCTCTTTCCTCTTTATTTGTGGTCGATTTTCAGCATACTAGTTCATGGTACACTATGTGGTTACCCGAAAGAACAGTACTGCAAAAATAACGCTCATGTAACTGATGTCTCAATCTCTTGGAAGCCAAAGACAGTGTCAGCTATGTGCTCACAGCCTTGGTGTTAACCATCTTTATGGTGCCACGTCGCCATTTTTGACACAACACCCACAACTGGCAGATTTCATGTCAAATTTCGCCCAAGCCTCTCAGCATAAACAGCATACTATTCCCAATGTTTTAAGTGTGCTTCTCTGACTGATTTACATGAAATGAAGTCAGACAGCATCCTAAGTTACACTTTAGATGAATTGCGACTTGAATACAGGGGCACATGTTCTTGGTAATAATAAGAAGGTTGCTTGTAGCTTGGTTTGAGTGATATTGTTTTTTCCCCCTATTTGTGATTTACCTGTTTAAAAATGAGTGATTTAATTGTCCTGGACCGTTGGGCTAGAAATACCATTTTAGGTTTAAGGGTGTAGTAATATTACAAACTGTGCACTGATTGTGCAGAATGATCCAGCTCCCCTTTGTGTATACTTGCATTACTGATGCTGCTGTTTTATTGCAAGAGTTGTGATCAGTTCTTTATTGTACAAAAGAAGAGGAGCTGATTGACACTGCTGTCCTAGTTCAGGGAAACCTATTTGTCAAGTGTACATAATTTGCTTTGCTACATATGTGCTTTGAACAAGAGCCCCTGTGTAAAGGTTTTGTGTACCCCCTGTAGATCACAACCCAGGTCCTTGTTCTAACAGCCACGAAGGTCGGCGCCTGCCTCGTGCAATCACTCCCTCTGAACCCTGGTAGACATCTTATTGCCCCTTATCCTCCTAGGGGGTCAAGCCATAGATAGGAATCCTCACCACCAAAGGACAGAGACTGGCAATATGTTGCTCTAAAACATTTTATTGCTAGTATTGGAGTCAATCCTTGATTGTAATTGATCCCTCAAGAAGGGAAGCTGATCGACACTGCTATCCTAGTACTGGGATATATAGGATTTAAGTGTATTAAATCTGCTTTGCTATACATGTGCATATCAACATTGTGTGTCACTCTTTGGGTCTGCCACCCAAGAGCCCATGGTTAAGGGTGCAACTTTTGGAAACTGCAAAGCAAGCACAGCCAAACAGTCAGTTTGTGTGCCCTCTTTAGAGCATCTTAACCCAGGCTCTTTTTCCAGTGGTGACATTGGTCTAATTGGATTGTGATCTGATTGCCCCTTATCCACCTTTATCCAGAGCTTAGACAGCAGTCCCCTACCACCAAAGCACAGGGACTGGCAATAGGTTGCTTTACAGCCATCATCATCATCATCATCATCATATGACTATGACTGGTGTTTTTTTATAACTGGAATACAAACTGTAATTAAACCACAAGCACCCCCTGCCTTTATGGACCTCAATTCAATTCCAAGTTAAAGTCTTATACTTTGACCGCATGGGTGTTTTTGAGATTCATGCCAGCAGCTTTGTCTTTTCAGATTTGGCAGTGAGTTATACTCAGTGCTGCTAGTGGTTTGGAGGGCCACAGGATATCTGCCATGGTTCCTCGTCATTCAGAACTGGTGCTCAGTGAGAAGGTTTCAAGGACATTGTTCTATGGCAATATTTATTGCATGTAATGCTTTATGCATCACTCTGCATGCATGCTTACAAATAGTTTCTAACTGTCCCTGCTGGGTATCCAGGGGTTAATTGACGGTAACATGCATAACTAACATTCTCAGAAAGTTTGCCCAACTCTTCTGCACTTTTTTTTTTTTGTTGATCATGTACCTGATGCATATCTCTAGTGTTGCTCTAAGCATATTGACAAAAGGCTGGCAAGATCTCAAGGTCCCTCACTTGGATTACGTCAGCTGTGTTTAATCATCAAATGCGAGTGGCCAGACTCAAGCTAATAGCAAGGTGTCATTAAAGTGTTATCTTGGATCTATTCATAGATGGATGCAGATTTATAAGCACACTGTTTTGAGGTAATTACATTATTACCCATCAACAGTAAATTTGGTTTGTTTTTATGATCTGCCTTTCAGTTTTTTGTTTTGGTTTCAGCTTTAATCAAATCTGACTTGAAATGCTTAGCATTATTTGATTTCCACTGAAATAGGAAGTCACTGTGGGACATATGGAGTGTCTCCACCCCCTTTAGAATAGCCAATAGTGTTTAGCTTAGCTCATAGCCCAGTCTGATCCATACAGACATCCAACATCTCTAGTCGCTGGTTGAATAAAAAATGTTGTTAGAAAATTAATATTTATGATTAAATTAATATTTTTGGTTAAGTATTTAATCTAATAATAACTACTCATGGCAGAGACGATGCTCTTACAGTGTACAGGGTAGAAACAAACATTCCTGCCAGTTAGTAGGTAGCTCACAATCCCTGCAGCAAACATCCCAAATTTGGTGTAGGAAAACGCCTGTGGCAAGGCCGAGAGCTGGCACAAATACCTCCTTCTTCTAAGTGAATTCAAGCCATTTCCTTCTTAACTCAATTACAGCTGGAACACTGAATAATATGTGCATGTGTTCCCACAGCCAAAGCACATTTACAGCAAATGCTCACTTGTGTGATTTCTCTCGCTCAACAACAGCAACTTCAGCAAGGTGACTTTTATAATGTTGGGAGCGGGACACTTTAGGCTGTAATAAGAGAATTTGATTGGATAGAAAATCTGATAGAAGCTGAAGTGCAGAGTGATGTCATCAAAATTGTTGATCCGTATCTGTGCTAAAGAGAGAGACTGCAAATTCATTTATATTTTGCATGGATTTATATCTTCTTAATGCAAATTTTGACGTCGTTTTGGAGCATGCTCGCTTTTAGATAACCTTAAGGTGAACATATTCATGCTAAAAGCCAACATGATCTTTTTAAATGAAAGAAAAACCGATCTGTACATAGAGATGTAATGACTATCTGCAGATGAACTTGGAAAATGGTTCAACACCGGCATGGATTAGGTGTCAAGTAAATTAGATGTGTAAGAGCGTGAATTGGAATGTTGTACGCATATGACATGTAAATAAGGGATTATTTTTGTGTCATGGGATTATTTGCTTTACTTATCATTTGTTGAATTCGTAGTAGGCTTGTACTTGTTGAGTGTACCTTTTAAAATGTTTAATTATCTATAATATAAAGTATATAAGATCTAATGACACATTGCCTTGCCCCTTCATGACACCGGGAAACACAGTGTGAGTACCTTTTGGTTTTCTGTAAGGAAGAGAATTGTGCTAGCTCAGTGTTTTTGCAGGTGGAGTTTAGACCAGATCATATTATAATAACTGTGTTTGACTTACCTTCATGGAACAAAACATTTCCTCATGGAGCATTCCAGTGCAGAAAATGTTTGGTTTGTTCTCAACTAAAGTCATGCTTTCGATGCTTTCCCAGGATGGCCGAACCTTGTTTGATCAGGAGCTCTACACCAACTTTGTGATGAACTCTTCCAGACCCTACTTCATGAGCTTTCCAGGAGATGTAAGGTGTTTTTTTTTTTTTTTTTTAAGTTTTAACTCTATGACCATGTACAGTGAGGGAAAAAATTATTTGATCCTCTGCTGATTTTGTACGTTTGCCCACTGACAAAGAAATGATCAGTCTGTAATTTTAATGGTAGGTGTATTTGAACAGTGAGAGACAGAATAACAACAAAAAATTTCAGAAAAGTTCTACATTGATTTGCATTTTAATGAGTGAAATAAGTATTTGATCCCCTATCAGTCAGAAAGATTTCTGGCTCCCAGGTGTCTTTTATACAGGTAAGGAGCTGAGATTACAGTAGGACTCTCAGGGAGTGCTCTTAATCTCAGCTCGTTAACTGTATGAAACCCACCTGTCTACAGAAGGAGTCAATCAATCAGATTCCAAACTCTCCATCATGGCCAAGACCAAAGAGCTGTCCATGGATGTCAGGGACAAGATTGTAGACCTACACAAGGCTGGACTGAGCTACAAGACCATCGCCAAGCAGCTTGGTGAGAAGGTGACAACAGTTGGTGCGATTATTCCCAAATGGAAGAAACACAAAAGGACTGTCAATCTTCCTCGGTCTGGGGCTCCATGCAAGATCTCACCTCATGGAGTTTCACTGATCATGAGAACGGTGAGGAATCAGCTCAGAATTACACTGGAGGACTTTGTCAGTGATCTCAAGGCAGCTGGGACCACAGTCACCAAGAAAACAATTGGTAACACACTACGCCATGAAAGACTGAAATCCAGTAGCGCCCGCAAGGTCCCCCTGCTAAAGAAAGCACATGTACAGGCTCATCTGAAGTTTGCCAGTGAACATCTGAATGATTCAGAGGAGAACTGGGTGAAAGTGTTGTGGTCAAATGAGACCAAAATCCAGCTCTTTGGCATCAACTCAACTCGCCGTGTTTGGAGGAGGAGGAATGCTGCCTATGACCCCAAGTACACCATCCCCTGGTGACAGGACAACCGCACCGCATCAAAGGGACAATGGACGGGGCCATGTACCGTTAAATCTTGGATGAGAACCTCCTTCCCTCAGCCAGGACATTGAAAATGACCCAAAACAGCCTGACAATGACCCAAAACACATGGCCAAGGCAACAAAGGAGTGGTTCAAAAAGAAGCACATTAAGGTCCTGTAGTGGCCTAGCCAGTCTCCAGACCTTAATCCCATAGAAAATCTGTGGAGGGAGCTGAAGGGTCAGCCACAAAACCTTAATGACTTGGAGAGGATCTGCAAAGAGGAGTGGGCCCAAATTCCTTGAGATGTGAGATGTGTGCAAACCTGGTGGCCAACTACAAGAAATGTCTGACGTCTGTGATTGCCAACAAGGGTTTGCCACCAAGTACTAAGTCATGTTTTGCAAAGGGGTCAAATACTTATTTCACTCAATAAAATGCAAATCAATGTAGAACTTTTTTGAAATGTGTTTTTCTGGATTTTTTTGTTGTTATTCTGTCTCTCACTGTTCAGATAAACCTACCATTAAAATTACAGACTGATCATTTCTTTGTCAGTGGCCAAACGTACAAAATCAGCAGGGGATCAAATCATTTTTTCCCTCACTGTATAACATTTTGTATCTATAATGGCATTTTAGATGGAAATAATTACAGGCTTTTTGCTTTTATTCTTATGTAATAGTAATATACCTACTTATATAACAGGTTTATGTGTGAAGTCCTGAGAAAAAGGTTTAGCGAAGCATCCCTGGATGCACTGAAGCTGTAGGGGTGGCATAATGAAGGTTAATCATTCAGCAGGAAAAGTCACTGCATCATTTTAGGAATGAGGCATTACTTAATAGCACTTCAGTGGAATGTAAATTTCGAGTAAGTTGAGAGGTTTGAGTAGATACTTACATTGTCTGACTTTTAGATACCAGAAAGCTAGAAGCAAAAGCTCTAAAAGTTGTCAAGTGTGTCCAATGCTGCTTACTATACAATCCCAAATGCAGTGCTTTGTTTAAATGTCCAGCAATGTTTGCTTTAATTAACGTAAATTGGATTCAGGGAACTTTTATTTAATTACAGTCGAGTCATATTGTTCTTTAACACCTCAGATGAGAAATCAGAGCATTTTGTTTTGGTTTGATTTTGCAATAATAGGTGCAATAATGACCCTGAATGCACTGTAGGCTTTCACTGTGTTTAAGTTCAAGTGATGTCTAAAAAGATTATGATTTGTGTGAAAGAAATCAAATACCAGAGTTTGGGAGTAAGGAGCTTATAGGAAATGAATGTGTCATAGTGCAGGAGTAGAGATGACAGTACTATCTCATATCACCCAAATGAGGATGGGTACCCTTCTGAGCCTGGTTCCTCTCAAGGTTTCTTCCTCACATCAGGGAGTTTTTCCTCACCACCATCACCGTCATGCTTGCTCATTAGTGATAAAATAGTAACTTAACTATAAAATTTAGAATTTTTTTTCCCCCTATGTGTTTCTATACATCTGTAAAGCTGCTTTGAGACAATGTCCATTGTTAAAAGTGCTATACAAATAAATTGAATTGAATATGAGCATGGCTGAACTTGGAGCAGCAGTGCTTTGTCTAGGAAATGGATAAATGGCAAGCTTCTTCTTTTCTCCAGTCCATCATTTATATAAGTTGTCAATGTCACATGTCATGTAGCCATATAAGGATTGAAAAGTTTAGAGCTCACCCAGTGAGTAGAAGCAGCCTGCTTTAAACCAATGGCTCTAATAACTATAAATCATTTGAAATGTTTTAATTCAGGCTAGTTAACATCACTGACGAGTTTTAGAATTACAAAGTATTATGTGTACAGAAACATTTTGTACAGTGTTTCTGATGCAAATTCAATTTTACCCCAAAAACAGAACTGTCAGATTGGACTCAACTTTTCAGATGAGCAAGAGGCCAAGCATTTCAGAGTGACGATCAACGAGCTGACGTCAAGAAGAAACCGGAAAACCGGTAAGCACTGACTGCCAGACTGAGATTCATGCCAGAGATTCCTTGTATATCTCTATGTATCACTAAATTGCGTATGACTTCTTTCACCTTAAGATAGAGGTGCCTATTTTCCTGAACATGGCAGATCATAGATAACATGATGCAGTGCAAAACCAATGTATAGGCAGCTTTCTGTTTTAGATTTGCATTGTAGTAGTACTGTACTATGTACAGTATTATAATAGTATTGAATCAAATCAGCAAAGCAAATCAAATTCTTCACTGCAGAGTCGCTCCTTACCTCCCTGTGCATTAAGCAAACATAACACGTCCCTACACAAGGCTGTCTGATCGCATTTGTGCGGAAATCGCTTCAGAAATGTTCCTCTGTGGCTTTTTTGATTAGAAGTGAAATCCAGCTAGCACAGCAACTTAATCTTAATTAAATATACAGTGGCACTATATTACTTATTCAGTTGTTTTAGTGAAATATTAAGGCATGAGCATTATTTAGTTCCTACATTTAAAAAGAAGTCAGAATAGTGTCTATTTAAACAGCTGTATGCATGTAAACAATATCCTCTCTGTCTGGCGTTTACTAGAACGTCTCTTTCTTACTTGTTCACCTCATCTTCCATCATCCTTTGTCTTCATCGCATTCTCTCTCCTTCTCTCGTTTCTCTGTCTCAAACTTCATGCTCGTACTCTTTGAAGGTGATTTGAAGGTCCTTTGATGTCTTTGCAGCTCTGTGGAGTCCAACCAAGACGGTCTGCTAGTGATTACCTTTACTCAGAACTCAGAACCGCTTCCTTTGTTGCTTTCTTCTGCATGTCTCCATAACAGCTGCTTGTGATTGGGGCTTTCAGACTATGGAATCATGTCCTTTCACAAATTTCGCAAACTCAGCTTCTTTATCTTTTCAATATATGATGCTAAAAGTACGTTAACAAATCATTGTATTAACATAATGGGTGTATTGCTTCTGTTTCTCAGAAAGAAGAGCTGAGCCACCAAATGGTAGGTTGAATTTTAATCCATAAACTGACGTGTGTGTGTGTATACATGGGTGTTTTTTACGCACAGTAGCTCTACTCAATCCTCTACATGGTCTTGCCACCATATGTAACTTAAATGAAGTGCTGTAGCTTCAACTCCTTCTAATAAAGTTCCCTCCTGTTGCTAAAATGTTCATGTTATAGCTGTGTTCATCCTCCCAGCCTGGAGGCACAGTCACGTAAACACACAGAAATCCAGTCACACTGGAAATAAGCACTTCAGGCCTTTTTGTCATATATACTGTTATAAATCATCCCAGAGAGCAGATTGAATCAACATTCAATCATATACTTAGATAAGAAATTAACTCGCACAGCACAAACATTGCATAGCAGGTCTACTAACAAGTAACGTAATGTTAATGTTAGCATAACACTAAGCAAAAACACTGTGCTGGTGAGAATCATCTAAATACTCCGAAAATTAAAGTCATGATCATCCAACAATTTCATTATGTGACATGACCCTGTATATACATTAAATACAGCTATCTGAACATTTTCTTTTTCCACCTTGTACAAGTCTGACCATATGTCAAAAGAACTTGTGAACAAGTTCATAGTGACAGATCACTCTGTCCTCCACAGCTGACAAGAAACTCCTGTCATCTTTTTTGACATGGTGAATTTTCATAGATTTCTAGCATTTTCTTTCGAGTTGGCTTTTCCTCCTTACCAGATTTATGAGCTATCATTAACTATACAGTTTGCTAGTTAGCTCTAAGAGCTGCTTGGAGAACTAGCTGAGTTTTTGTCTTCCTTTAGTGGAAGCAGCTCCAGAAATGGTGTGCCCGTTAAAATGCAAAGAACATGGCACGACAGTGACTGTTTTGAGAAGGCCGTCCAGCAGTGTCAGTGAGCAAACATGGAAGGCATGTGACTGAGAAGCAAAAAAAAAAAAAGAGCCCAAAGCTACCTCTAAAGAAACTGGATAGACCCAGGAGGTCCTCTGGTATGATGAGATACAATCTCTGTAGGGAAACACGGTGGTGGTAGCATCATGTTGTGGATATGCGCTACATCAGCAGGAACTACTCAAGCTTAGAGAGGAACATTTTATGAAGACAAATAAACATACCAACAGGACAATGACCTGAAGTATGCAGTCCAAAGCTACATACACTGGAGTGGTTCACAATAAAGAATGTGAATGTGTTCGAATGAATCAGTCAAAGCCTAGATCTCAATAGAGATTGTGATTTTGTTGCTAAACCTGACCAGGCCTCCATCCAGTCTGACAGCAAATAATAATGAGTAATGGGCAAAATAACTGGTGATTAAATGTTATTAGTGTCAAAATGACATGCTGAAAGTCTTATTGTTAATAGGCTTTGTGGTTCCTGGGATATCTTTGGCATGGTGACATGTCTTTAAAAATGCACCTGTACTCTCCAGTACATTTTGTGCAATTTCATCAAAAAATGATGCTAGTAAATGTTTCTTTGAGGAACTGATTCTCAAGAACCTGCCAGTTGTTTAAGTCTTTTTTGCAGACAATCCCTGACAGCCGGCATTCCTTTCTTCCCATGTCTGATATTGCATAAAGTGTTCCCTTTGTTACTGACATACAAACATAAGTAAAGTTTAGAAATGTTAAATTAGTATTTTTTATTAATGTGCCTGATATTAACAGAGTACTATGTACATGTGTGTGTATATATAGCTGCCTAAAGAAATACCCATTACAGCTGCGCTATAAGGTGGCCATGTTCTGTCAGTAACAGGAATGTGTTTTTTAGTTGCAGAACCTTCACTGCCGATGGCAACGGTGGACATCAGGAACCCTGAGATCAACACCCGTTATAACAACAATTATCAAGGGAACAACAACATCCCCAGCAACTTCAAAAGAGACAAGGCCAAAGGCAAAAACAAAAAGAAGAAAATCACAAAGTCTGAAATTGGCTTACCCAGCAACTTCCGGTGAGTCTGTTATTTAATGTTGCACATGATTTTATATGTCAGATGTGTTGTGGAGAAACTACAAAAATTCCTCCCCTTTCTGTTGTCTTAGGGATTATATTAGTACAATTCTTTTGGGTGTGTTTTTCTGTGATGTATTTCCTCTCCAGTGCATCAAACTCTTACAATACATGCTGATGGATGAATAGATCCCCACTCCTCATAGCCTCCTGAAGTTGGAGGATGTGTACCAGATGATGATGATGATGATGATGATGTCTGTTGGATGTACAGTATAATACTATAAGTCTGATCTTTGTGTATTTTTTCCTGTCAGGCATGTTGGACATGTAGGCTGGGATCCCAACACAGGATTTGATGTAAGCACCTATGATTCTTTGGTCTTTTCACAAGTCTTTATTGTCTGGATTGTAGGATTATATTAATGTCATACTTTCCGCAGTTAACTGTAGCTGTTCAGGAGTTGTGAAGTTCCATAAACACACAAACGGACACATAAAACAACTGAATTTAGCTGCATGTTAACAAAATAGATGAGTTTGGTGTTTTAAAATGTCTTTTGCTTAAGAAAGCGACATAACTAACTCTGAGTCACCTGATGTTGAATAAACTCAAGGCCACATTTGACAAGCAAAACACTTCCTCAGCACATTACGTCACGACACAGTTGGCACCTTCTTCTGAGTTAAAGACATGCAAACAAATCGACACAACAAGGAAGAACCCAGGGAATAGTGATCAGTTATAATAAGCTGATTTGCAACCTATTCTTGACACTATATTATATATATATATTATAATAATAAAAAACTAACTGCCCCATTTGGAAAAGGTCTTTCAGTTTGCTACATGAGTACTGATCACTGTTGTGTGTATCTGCCGTTCCAGACAAGGCAATCTGATGAGTGTTTTTGACACTAAATGATTCAGCTTCTTGTATTTTCCTAGGTTAATAATCTAGACCCAGAACTGAAGAACCTGTTTGACATTTGTGGTATTTCTGAAGTCCATCTAAAGGACAAGGAGACGTCAAAGGCCATCTATGATTTTATTGAGAAAAAAGGAGGAGTCGAGGCTGTAAAGAGCGAGTTTCGAAGACAAGGTAAGAATAACGTCTGTGTCTCTGTCTGTTTGTGTGTGTGTGTATGTGTGTCTGCATGTGTATGTGTGTCTGTTTGTGTGTGTGTGTATGTGTGTCTGCATGTGTATGTGTGTCTGCATGTGTATGTGTGTCTGTTTGTGTGTATGTGTGTGTCTGTTTGTGTGTATGTGTGTGTCTGTTTGTGTGTGTGTGTGTATCTGTTTGTGTGTGTGTGTGTGTCTGTTTGTGTGTGTGTGTGTCTGTGTGTCTTTGTCTGTTTGTGTGTGTGTTTGTGTGTATGTGTGTCTGTGTGTCTTTGTGTCTGTTTGTGTGTGTGTGTCTGTTTGTGTGTGTGTGTGTGTCTGTGTGTGTGTGTCTGTGTGTGTGTGTCTGTGTGTGTGTGTCTGTGTGTGTGTGTCTGTGTGTGTGTATGTGTGTATCTGTGTGTCTTTGTGTCTTTGTGTCTGTGTGTGTCTGTTTGTGTGTATGTGTCTGTCTGTGTGTCTGTCTGTGTGTCTGTCTGTGTGTGTGTCTGTGTGTATGTGTGTCTGTTTGTGTGTGTGTCTGTTTGTGTGTGTGTTTGTGTGTGTTATGGTAAAGACAGTAATGCTGGTGATACATTCTTTAGCTTCACTTATTATCATGATAAATGGCACATATTGTAAAGGAGGGTAACAGTTTTGTTGCTAAAATGTTTTGCTTTTATCGCCCTCAAGCCCCTCCCCCTCCTCCCTCACGAGGTGGTCCTCCCCCACCTCCACCCCCGTCCCGTGGACGAGGAGCACCGCCTCCTCCACCTCCCTTCAGAGCTCCTGCTTCTGCACCTCCTCCTCCTCCTCCTTCCAGACCAGGCATGGGAGTCCCACCACCTCCTCTCCCAAACAGAGGCCCCCTACCACCTCCACCTATGCCTGCCTCCATGGCTCCACAGGCTCCACCTCCTCCACCTCCCCCTCCCTCTGCCGGAGGAGCAGCTCCACCTCCTCCTCCTCCTCCTCCACCTCCACCCCCGGGACCACCTCCACTCAATTCTGCTCTCCCCGGATCGGGTTCAGAGGGAAGGTCTGCGCTCCTGGAGCAGATCAGAGAGGGGACGCCGTTGAAGAAACCCGAACAAGGGAACAAGACAGTAACAGACAGTGGTGGGCGAGGTGCACTTTTAGACCAAATTCGACAGGGCATCCAGCTCAAAACAGTGAGTTCACCTGTGCTGCTTCACCATCATTCATTTATGCGTCATAAATGTTTTAACTGATATTACAGATGGCTTTACATTTATATATTGTGTATATGTGTATAGATATACATTTATATATGGTTATGATTATAGAGTGCTGCCGGGATGATGTATATATCTTTTTTTGTGTAGTTTGTTTCTAGCCAGAGTGAAAATCACTTCCTGGTTGAACCACAGTCACATGACTTCACCGTCAGCACCGACTAAGCTTCAGACAACTCTTTCACTTTTTATTTAAAAACATCTTCCCTGATAAGGATCCTCTGTGCTCTTTTAGTGGACGAATCTGAGTAGGAACAGTTTATGTATAAACAAGGCTGCAGTAAATGAGTTTTCCTGTTCTGTGTGATAATGTTTAATGTCCCAGACAACCTCTAGTAGTAACATTTAACCACCCGGGTAAGCAGCAGTCTTTATCAAGACTAGCTCTAAAAATCACAAGTGGGGGTTTTGCTGGTGTATTTTATGTTGTAGAATAAAACAATAAATATCTTGAGCTTCTGTTAACCACAGACCTTATTTCAGGCTTTTAGCCAAATACCAATACATAAAACCCACTGACTTCAGGACGATGGAACTGGAAGTGAACTCATTACTGGGTTGTAGGATTCATTCCTGCAGCACTGTATAATGATTCTGATTAACAGCCTTTCAGAATAGATCAGGAGTGTCATCCTCAGACCACGTTACATTACACTTAGTCCAGTGTCAGTGGCCTGGACCAAAAAGAAATCAGTTAGGTGATCATCAGTTAAGAGCACATTAATTAAGAACTCCTCCTAAATATGTTAATTTATCTTCATTTATCTGAACGGTACATTCTAAATGCACAAATGGATTACATATGTATCACCTACGTTTTACTGTATATTCAAAAATGACCTCAGCATTCATTCTAATTTATCCTATATCCTGTAATATCTCAAAATATTAGGATTAGGATAATAGGATTTACAAAGAGCAATGTTTATGTAAAAAATTTACCCCCTTTTATCTGTTAAATGAGTGGGAAGCGGTGCGGTTACAGTGTTAATTATTATTATTATTTATTTATTTATTTATTTTTATTATTATTATTATTATTTTATTTATTTGTGTATTTATTATTATTATTATTATTTTATTTATTTGTGTTATTATTATTATTATTATTATTAACAATAATATAAATATGGCTTTTTTGCTCTATTTTGCCCCCTAGTGGAATAACAGTGTAATTCAATTTTCAATTTTTAATATGAATTTCATTTATAAATTCATTTGCCTTGCCAGATTAAAGTCTTTACTGGGCTCTTTATTTCTGGCACACTAAGACCACTTCTCTATGTTTTCTTTTTTTAATGTTGGGGGCTTTAATATGAAATACCGTAAGATAGATTTTCCCTGATTTAGAAATGCTGTACTAGGCTCCAAACATGTAAGAGCTCTAAACTGTTCCTACACTGTGGTCTTCCACCTAGGTCTCGCATCTCGCTGTCACACCTCATCTGCTCTCTGTACAGTAAATGTCTAATTCAGAGGACTGGGTGAGAGGTAGAAATGCAGATGTGTACAGGGGTGCTTGCTTTATAGGCAGGTTTAGTGTGTGCTACAGGAAGTGCATGAAGAACAGGAGCACTGATGTACTTTTCAAATATGGCAGACTTGTTTAAACGGCAGACACTCGATGACACTCGGCAGCCGTCTGTACGTCACCGTGTGTAGAAATGCAAAATACACGTTTTGCAGGCATAATTTAAGACGCAATTCAAATTCGACTGAAAGTCTGGAAAGGGTTGCCATGGAATAGTTTCTTATATTTCTGGAGAAATTCCAAGCTCTAATATATAATAAAGAACACGTGCATAGCAGAAAAACACAAATATTGCTGATTATATTTAAGAAATTATACACGTATCATTGTCTTTGTGTGTAACAGTCACATTCTGCAGTCTGACCGACTCGTTTCTGACCGCTGTGGTTTTGTAGGTAACAGATGGTCCTGAGCCTGCACAAGCAGCTCCTGCCCCCACAGCAGGAATAGTGGGAGCTTTGATGGAGGTGATGCAGAAGAGGAGCAAAGCCATCCACTCTTCAGGTATGTAACACACACACACACACCTCACTCAGCACTGTGCATCATACACACATGACTTATGATGGGTGTGGCTTCTGGAGTGTGTGCCAAGATGTGTATCTTTCTGAGGACCAAACGTCTCCTGCTTGGTCCTTGTAGGGACATTTTGTAGGTTCCAGCAAGATAAACTGTGTGTGTTTGTCTGCCTGTCTGTCTGTCAGTCTGTGTGTGTCTGTCTGTGTGTTTGGCTGCCTTTGTGTGTTGCAGTGTGTCTCTTTGTGTAGCTGTGTGTGTGTGTTCCTACATCTGGTTGTGTTTTGTCTGGTCTTTAAAAGCATACCTCTAATCTGTTACACTGTGTACAGCGAGTTCATTAGCATGTGATCATCCAGTGTGACCTAAACATTTTTTTCCACAGATGAAGATGATGATGAAGACGAGGACGACTTTGAGGACGAGGAAGAGTGGGAAGACTAACAGCACTTTCTCCCTCCCGCTGATCACACTAAAGTGACACTAAGCTGTTTTCAGTCTCTAAATTGTACTTTGATTGTAATGTCCATGGCTCTCTCTTTACTTTTCTCTTCATCTGTGTAATACCTCATTCCATCGGAAAAGGTTTGCCGTGTTTTATTTTACTCAAGGTTTCTTTTTCTTCCTTTTCTTTCCTTTTTTTTTGTCCACAGACAAGAAGTCAAAGGAACAAGGTTGGACCAGTCTTTCCAGCTTTGTACTAGACACAGGAACACTATTTTCATACAGCGTTCTCTTGTACCTCACATTTTCTATATACAGATTCTAGTGTGCTGTCATTATTTTCTTAAAAGTTTGAATTGTACATTTTTTACATACATTAAAATTGAAATCTGCTATGTGAAGAGAGAGTAATAACACAGAGATATGCAAAATAACATTATCATGCTTGAGGATTTCTTCCAAGATCAGTGGCTATAGCAATTGGACTTTATGGTTCTGGTTCTCTTTCCTTTTTGTTTTTTAAATTGACCAGAGATCCAGAAATATTTTATTTCTGATATTCTGAGAGTTGTTGCTTTATTTTAGTCAACTTAGTAATCATATATTTAAAAAATAAACTAAATGCAAACTGCCTTAAAACTTTCTTTTGTCATGCTAATGACACATGCTGTGATGCTTTACTAATTTCTCATCGAGATCCGTCATTAACCTGACCCCAGGCTGAATGCAATCTTTTTACCTTGTTTTGTCTGAGATTTGTGTTTGTATCAGGAAACAGTGGAAATTGGAAGAGATGAGATTTATTAAATTGTGCACTCGAATAAATGTCGATATTTACAGTCTGTGATTTGTTTATCTTGACTTCTGCACTGTATCCTCTTCTGCTCTGTCGAAGAATTGTCACATATTTATTACCATAGTGAAATCTTTTCTTAGCATTTGGCTTTGGACAATGAAACTGAAACACCTGGTTTTAGACTGCAGGAATTTATTAGTGGTGTATGGCCTTCTTCTGTGACCAATATGGCATTAATTTGACTTGGGGAAGACCTGCATAGTGGCCAGAGGGATTTTGAGCCATTCCTCTTGCCGAACAGTGAGCAGGTCACTATGTGATGGTGGAGGAAAATGTTTTCTGACAAGTTCATGCAAATCTAGCACAAGTATTGGGTCTGATTTTGCAGCATAAACCATCACTGACACAATCCAGAGTTTTATACAACTGAGGGTTAAGGGCCTTAATCAAGAGCCCAGCAGATGCAGCTTGCTGGACCTGGGATTCAATCTCATTCCACATACAACATGCCCATTGATCCACCCCTGTTGTTCACTCTGGGCATGCAACATTCTGGGTGATGATCTTCTTAGAGGATTCTCCACACCATAACCTTCCCAGATGTGGGGAAAAAGTGAAGGTGGACTCACCAGAAAGCAACTGTCCACAGCCCAAGATTTACACTGCTGGCATCATAGAAACCCCAGAGTGACCAATAGTTTGGTTATAGGGTCATGAATATTGACCCTGCAAAGCCCTTGATGAACAGATTTGGTAGAAACAGAAGAGCCGAGGGGTGCATTTATTTCTGCAGTAAATTGGGTAGCTGTGGTTTTACATTTTTTGGATACAATCTGGTTAATTACCCAGACGTCCCTTTCAGTCAGCTTCCTCTTGTGTTGATAGTTAGTCCTGTTGGATGTAGTTGGATGTTGTGGCGGTATCCCGAAATTCTCCTGGATACCGTGGCTCTCTGTACAACACAAAGACTTGCTGTCCTGGTCACAGATGCACCAGTGAGACGCAGACCAACAATGTTATCATTTTCGTGTTATTATGGGCAGTAAGGCGTATTACCTCTTCTTGGTCCCACATTGTTTCCCTGCCACTTATGCTGCATGTGTGTTGCAGAAACGAATGATGTCATAATCGGCTGAAACACATGCACAAGTTACTTTATTTTATGATTTATGACCTGCGTTCACATTTATGGGAATCGTGCCACAGTTCCAGTCCAACTGAATTCTCACCACATCCCGCAGGTAGTCTCGGGTTCGGTACCATGCTGTGCTTCCTGCTCCACGTGACAGCTTTCACATTACCAATTTATCATGCAATCCCTGCTCTGTTTCAGACTAAACTGCAGTGTAAATATCCCCATAAATGATCTGGGATCAACACAAAACCTCTTCTAAGGCTGTGTTTATATTCCATAATGTGTTCTTGTGTTGTTTCACTTATAATGCCTACCATAAAATATCTCCTTATGTGGTTGGGATGATCCGGTGTCCACATACTTTTGGCCATGCAGTTTTGCAGCTACCTTCACCTGGTTCAGGAGATTTTATAGGCTTATTTTCAGTCTGTCTTGTCAATGTTTTAAATAAGCATTAATACATTGGTTCCACTTTCAGGTGTGAATTTTTCCCCCTGGTCAGAGTATACATGACTCAACTCATTAACAAGTCCTAATATAGATGTAGGGGAACAGTAACATGCGTAGTGCCGCTGCTGGAGGATCAGGAGCACGCTGAACACTGCGTACCTCTGAAATGATCCAATATCACATGCTGGAGTTCAGCCCAGACTTCAGTCTACCTAACTCCAACAGAGCCTGATTTTAATAGATCACACACACACACACACTGGTCATGGTGCATAATTAGCATAATTATGTAATCTACCTTCAGGGTCATTGTTTTATTTGATAGGTATAAGTGTAAAAGTCTTTAAAAATTGTTGGATGTTGTTGAAGCTGAATTCTGCCAAAAACAGTAAATAACAGGGTTTAACCTTGATTAAATTTTCCTGTCTATAATATACACCTCTACATTAAGAAATATTAAGTATATGTAGAAAATGGAAATGTGTACAAAGAGTCTAAAATGTTCAACTGGTCCAGTAGAAATATTGGAAATTTATGCACCAGAACAGAAATTATTATGCTAATTGGCAGTTACTGTAACACTGTGGTGCAGTTATTTGCATATGCAGTAGTGTGATAGTGTTTACATTGTACATATCTAATTCTTATTCTTATCTTAAATATCTAATAAGTGGTATTTATTCTCCCCGAATTACAGGAAGAGCATGCAAACTCCACAAACACAGGGTAGTGGCAGGGAACCCCACTTAGGATTGCATTTTCCCAGGAGTGCAGAAAAAGCTAACAGTGACCAGGCCTTTCCTAAAAATCTCCTTGGTCAGAAGGTGCCCAGAATCCAATGGCCACTCTGACAGAACTTCAGAAGTCCTCTGCAGAGATGGAGAACCTGCCAGGACAACCATCTCAGAAAAACTTAATCAATTAGGCCTTTATGGTAGAGTGGCTAAGAACTCCTGAGTAAAAAAAGCAGGCATTAAAAGTTTTCTGAATGCATGAGGAGTAATGTTCTCTGGTTTGATGAAACAAAAATGTTTTTTTTTAGTTGCACTCCAAAAGCTAAATCTTTCCAAGTGCTGCTTATCAACTGGCTGATATCATCTGCACGATGAGGAATGGTGGTGGCAGCATCATGATATGTGGTACTTCATAGCAGAAGGGATGGGAGGCCAGTCAAAATGCATCCAAATTAAGAGTGAACCTTGAAGAAAACCTGCTTCTGAGTGCACACAACCCCAGAGTGGAGTGAAGGAGCCTTTCAGCACAACAAAGACCCACAGCTAAGACGATGTTGAATGTCCTTAAGTGGCTCAGACAAAGCCCATTAAACATCTGTGTAGATAAGAGACACTCACCATCCTTTCTAATACAGTTTGACTTGGAATAATGGATGAAACTGTCCAAATCCAGGTGTGGAAAACTTGTCAAGACTTCTTCAAGGTCCGAAAAAGGGTCTGAATACTTATATAATAATCTGAAAGATATCTAATATCTCAAACAAAAGGAAAAAAAAACTTTTTTTGTTTTAATTCTTTGGATTTAATTCACTTAAATAAAAATATTTGGCTTTGACATTATGGATTATTGTGTGTAGAAAACCTGGAGGTGTTGGAATACTTCTAAACCCACTGTTTACTCTTCTTAGGAAATGAAATGAAAAAGCATTTGCTTCTAGACTATCTATGAGGTGTCTTTCAGTTGAGTCACAATCATGTCCATCTATTCATTTTGTCCTGTAATCTATCCCAGAGGAGGAAACCCCTGACACACAGGGAAAACTTACACACTCCACACACACTAAGCTGAGACGGGAAACGAACCTACAACCCTAGAGTTATGACCTAAATGTGCTAACCCAGACCACCAAATGTTTTCCCCAGACTTATCTACTGGTCCTCTGCTTGAGATACAATGGAGAAAATAAGTTAAAAGTATGTGTTTATAATGTACAGTATCATCTTTCTAGCAGGTGTTACCTATATTACCCTGTGCTGGAAGAGGGATTTAGCAGACAGATCAGATATTAGATTGATATGATTGTTAGTCAGTTAAGTGTTTTGAATGCTTGTTTCCTTTGACCTTTAGCAGCTGTTTGAAAATGTCAAAGCCTGCAGTCTTTTAAGAAAGACATTTGTTTCGAAACTGTATTTGTTCGCGGAACAGAAAAGATTTGATTCAACAAAATACAAAACTAGCATAAGCTACAGGTTTCATTTTATTAAAGGAAGTTATTCTCTGGCCTCAGGAGATGAGTTCTGAAGTTACCTCAGAAACTCTTCACTGAACAGCTGTGGAATGGATTTAAACCCAGGGAAGCTTTCCAAAACACACAAATGCGCGTGGACAGGATTAGGCGTTACTGTGATACTGTTAATTTTAGCAATCATTTGTGGTATAATTTTAGTCAGGGAAGGCTAATCTCCTTTGGGCCAGTTGAAATAAAACACAGGGAACATTTAGAACAATATTCACATGAAAGTGCTGGTCATTCTTGGGCATCGGATTTACTCCGAAACAGATATTACTGTAAAAAAAAACAAGAAGAGAAGGAAAGAAAGTAAATTGACAGGTAAAGGTTTAATTTTCCACATCAAATCAAATATTTACATTTATACAGAGAATAATCCAAAAAAAAAAAGAATAAATCACCCGAGAAATATAAATTACTTTTAGGAACTACAGTATTATTTTGTTTTTTTATCAGTGTATGTAAAGACAAGCCTTCATGCAAAACAATTAAAAACTGTTACTGTTATTCGTGTCAAAATACGAAGGAACTGCAACTATTTATGGTTTCGTCTATTGCTTCCCTTATCCAAAAATATTTGAATCTCATAATAATCGTAAAGTAATTTATAGGATGTCTACTAAGTAGTTAGAACAAAGTATAGTTCAAAAGTCGTACGCAGTGATCTGTGAGAGTAATTGACTCAAAAATGAAGCTTTCCAGAAAATGTTCTTTATCTTAATGGGTTTTTTTTTTTTACTTTAAATGGTTCCTTTTCCATCCACGTATCTATTATTGCTAATAATCTTACTTGCCATAATCTTAAATTATGATTATTTTCTGATTCATTTATTTCAAAACATTCTCCAACAGAAATTTAAAGCTGATGTTCTTGACATAACCTCCATTCATCCTTCATCTTCTATAAACACTTTAAGGTCACAGTGGATCCAGAGCCTGTTGTAGGTATGAGACAGGAATAAACCCTGGATGGGGTGTATGTCTCACACACACTCATTCACACAAAAGGGCAATTTAGCAAACAACCAAATCGCCTAGTGGTATGTTTTTTAGAAGGAAACCAGAGAACCTGGAGATAACCCATGCAGACATCAGGAGTATATTCAAAACTCCATACATACAGTAACCCAGATCAAATCAGGACCAAACCAGGGGCCTTGGAATTAATACAGCTCCAATGGACATTGCAGCATCTGTCTAAAGTTAAATTAACCCTCAACACGGCCCAGTTCACACTTATAGATGTTACAGGATCGTGATGAAGTTTGCACTCCCTTTGCAAATTTATTATAAAGTATTTCGTATGAACATAGTGCTGTGGAAAGGATCCTTGGAGATGACGTGTGGCATCCATCCGACCATCCTATCTTTCTTTCTTTCTTTCTTTCTTACCGAAGGTATTGAGGAACTTCCACCTGTGTAAAGAAAAGTACAGGTCATTATTGGTCATCCTTTTACTCAGTGTGTTTAGTGCAACGTACAATGTGGATGCTGTAGTGTACACACAAGAAAGATTTGTATTTGTTGTGATTACCGTGATTATGTCTTGTTTATTTGGTCTGGTCATCCTGTTGCCCAGCACTGAGCTATTTGACTTATCAGTGTAAGACAGAGTAAATAGAGTCTATTTATAGAAGGTGTGAGTGGTAAATGAGTGGTATTACTTGGGGTCACCAACCTGCTATCTCAGGACAGAGATATAACCAGCACAGGGATATAGTGTAGTTGTTTCCTGTGTATGTTCTAGCACCTTCTAGAACATGTCAATAAAATGAGCTGTGGTGCATACAGCCTGAAGGTAATATTTATATAACACCCACACATACGCACATAATATGTAGGTGCAAGGAAGTATGTCAGGAATGATCAGACACCACTGGAATGCTTCAGCGGTTGATCAACTTTCATTTTTCTGATTTTCCATGTGTGGATGCAGAATTTTTTTGTGTTAGTCTTGTTTTATGATACTCACCCGTTTGAGCGATTTGATGCTGCTTGCTCGGATAGCAGCCATGAGTTCATCATGAGCCGACCGCATCGGCGTCGAGGGTCTGGAACTGTCTCTGTCTGCGATAGGTCTCAGAGCATTTTTCAGCTCCTTGAGGATGCTTTCAGTTCCGTTTTCCTTAGGAACCCTTTTCTTCCCTTTTTTAGACTTACACTTGCCTTTGCCCTGGTCCTGCTGCTTTTTGGCACTTGCTTCTTGAAGTTTGATCACTTCTGCGATCATTCTGGTTGGACCTCTTTTCTCAGTGATGCTCTGGGGTTTGGGAGGAGGTGGTGGTGGAGGGGGTGGAGGGGGTGGAGGGGGTGGAGGAGGTGGGGGAGGTGGTAGAAGAGTTGGTTGAGGATGCCGTTTTATCACATCATTACGTGGCAGCTTTGGAGAGGACCATGGTGAACTCCGAGGAGACCCGTATGGAGAAGAGGTTGGTGTGCTCTTCTGAAGCACACTTGTGCGTGGGTTAATAGGAGTCGAGGCACCTCCTTGCTGCTGACGCAGTTCTTGCATTCTCTTCTGCCTTTGAAAATCTTGATTGCGAGTGAGAATGCTAGTCATGCTCATTCGAGGGCCAGCAAGGTCAAACTGGTAGCCAAGCTTGAGCAGGGTGGTGTTCTCTCTCAACAGTTTCACCATCTCCATCTCTACCTGACCTCCACAGATATGGCGCTGGTTGTGGAAGCGTAGCTCTGTTAGTGTGTTATTGTGTGTAAGCGCTTGCACCAGGGCTAGGATACCCTTTCCTGTGATGTAGTTAGACTCAGTGTTTACATTTATAATGTGACAGTTCTCCTTCAGCATTTTGGCAATTGCAAACGCTACTGGATCATCAGCACGAGTGTTGGCCAGACTAAAAGACCTTACATGCGTGTTGGAGCGCAGGGCTTCTGCAAAGCGGATCAGGTTCTCCTGGGAGATGTTATCAATATTGTTGAGATTGACTTCAGTGGTGTCAGGGTCATCACACAGGATCTTTTCCAGAGCCTCATCCAGGACGGTGGGGTTTCCTGACAACTGGTTTGACTCCTGTGGTGAATTTCTCCTCACAGGGTCTTCTGGCTTGATGCTTGAGTGACCATTGTACATGTTTTGCAGAGGAGGATGTTTCTCCTGAACACTCTCCTTTTTGGGGTTATTTTCTGGCTTTCTTATCTGTTTTTCTTCCTCCTCCTCCTCTTCTTCCTCTTTATCCTCCTCCTCCTCCTCTTCTTCCTCTTCTTCCTCCTCCTCCTCCTCCTCCTCCTCCTCCTCCTCAGTAATTGGCTCCTCTAATTCACTCTTCTCTTCATTATCTTCATCATCATCATCGTTCACACAAACATCCTTTTCCTTCTCATCCTCAGCTTCTTCCTCATCTTCCGATTCCTCGCTGGTGTTTTCTGTCATATTCACTTTTTCATTATTTTCACCAGCCTGGAATCCACAGCAAAACTGGAACACACAATTTAAGTTTTGGACTCTTGATTATATTGAATTTTCTGTTTTTACCTTGAAAAGATTATAAACATCACAGTGTAACAATCATAGTGTTGCAGTGTTTAGCTAATAGTTAGAAAATAGAGATTTTTCTAGAACCTTTTATTATAAAAAAAATAATAAAAATGATATTTAAAAATGCTACATCACAATATTTCTGTCTATATTTTAATGTATTTAACAAATGATCACAGCTGATATAATTGTTCTGACCAGTTACTGACCTGGGGGCTTGACGAACCAATCCTTTCATTTTCAAGAATCTGTTGTGTCTCTTTCTCCCAGTATTTTAAAAGAGCCTCTCGGCTAAATGTACCAGTTGGGGTTTTAACTGTCTGGTCCCTCTGCCTTAGTCCGATAGGGACTTTGTCATCTGGCTCAATATCAGCCAGCTCCTTTTCCAGTTCCTGGAGCTCTTCTGCTGTCAATGAGGCAAGCAGCTCATCTTCATCCAACTCCTCGTACTTGCTCAGCTCCCGGCGGTAGCCAAAGGTGCTCATGGCCTTGTGTGTGGTACAGACCACAGTGTAAATCTGTCCTTTCAGCTCAGACACTAGTGTTAGCGATCACAAGACACTGCTGAGGCACTGCTGGAGCAGATGGACAAGCTTTAAGAACTTGATCAGAGGGGTGCATAACAAAGCCCTGGTCTATGATGCTGTAGCTATTTTTGGAGGTGGGAGTCAACCAGATAGATACGCAAAAAGAATGTGATCTCAGTCAGTGGCTGTACTGAGGCCTTGTCAGCCGATCCTCACAGCATTGTTCAGTCCCAAAATAAGCACAACTCTGTAATGAGGAAAGAGTGTCGAAATAAGCACTGTGCCTTCAAGTTATAGCTTATACATATGTCATGCAGTAAATACTTAACACATTAAATATGTAAATGTTTACCTGTGTTTATATTTGACCAATGAGGCCAGTTTACATTACATCTAAACCTACACATCCCTTAACCCTCGTCTTATGTTTACTCTTGAACTACACTTTAACTGTTTTAACTGTTATAACTAAAATAACTATTTCTGCTGCTATTACTCACTGTCCTTAACCCTGTTTCTTTTTTGCACTCACTGTCTAACACTGTCCTTTTGCACATAGTCAGTGTTATGTGTCTTGTTTGTCTCGTCATCCTCTGCACTTATGTTGTATGTTTAGTTTTAAAGAATTGCACCTTGTAGTATAGTTCAGCGCTATGTTTTGTCCGCGTCACCTGCACTTTGTTTTTGTGTGTAGCTCCTCTGGTCCAGGAGGAATGTTGTTTCATTTCACCATGTACTGCATCAGCTATATATGGTTGAAGTGACAATAAAGCTTCTTTGACTTGACTTTGACTTGACTGTTTGGACCCTTTGGTTCTGTTGGGTCAAATTAACCCAGAATACTATACAGAAATAACAAAAATACATAATAGTCCTAGTACAGACTGTCTTTATCTCAATCCCAAACAATATAGATAACATTTGTGATTAATATTTGCAATTACTAGATCACATATAAAAATGAATTTATAATTTGTGACCTTGGTGGCATAAATGTCGAAAAGAAAATGAAACAGAACAATGTTTCTATTACTGTTTATTACTGTGAACTGATTTATCAAAAATACGTTCTGAACAACAACAGAAACATGAGAAACAAAAGATATCACCTGAATGATGTGTACTCGACCTGCTCTGGTGTTGTGAATAAAGTGATATTTGTATAATATTGTTTAATATTTAATCATTAAATTAAAATTAATTGTAAGTGTTTTTGTAGAAACAAAATATCATAACTCTTTATACGGTTGAGGCCAAAAATTTACCTCATGGCTGAAAATATTCAATTTCAATTTTTCACAAGTCCACACAGTTCATGTTACTGTACATTTCTATTGGCAGATCGATCAAGGATCCTTTATAGCAACTGATTAGACACACAGATTTGTTACAGTCTTCCACTGGGTCAAAAGTACATACTCCAGATTGACTGTCTCTGACACTCTGGATAATTTCAGAAATGACTTTTTAGAACATTGGCCAACTGTTATATTTAGGATTTAGTTCTAAATATAATATAATACCAGCATTAAAAAGGCAGACTGAAATTTGCCGATCATCACCAGCCTGTAGAATGAGTGTTTTCTGTTTTCTGATAATAATTGCACTGTGTATGGAGGAAAACAGGTGAGACTTTTAATCTAATAGGGGTGGGAGTATCGCGTTGTTGAGGTGTTTTTCTGGAAAAAGGGACTGATGGCTGACTGGGTTGCACCAGATCTGTCAGGAGGAGCGAGCTAAAATTCCAGAAAGTATGTGAAAAGCTTGTTGGAGGCTACAAGAAGAGTTTGATTCAAGTTCACAAGTAAACAACACCGAATACTAACAAAAAAATTGTGAGTAAATTAAAGCTGGAATAAATTGGTCTTTTAGCTTTTATTGTGAAATCAACTCTTATGGAGATAAAGGAGATACACTTATTGACTTAAAGGAAAGGATTGGTAACAAAAAGTTTAAATGTTTTTATCCTAGACGTAGACAAACACTACTGAAAATTGAACACAGCATCAGTCAACTTTAACCAGTTTCTGTTTTTAATACATGACATAAAAACAGTCGTAGCACAAAGTAGCTGTCATTCGTTCTACCATCATTCACCCCATATCCCACTTCAACTTTCCATTCGTCCATACAAGTCATACTCCTTATAGATCAGATAGTTCTTTAGCGCAGGAGGGAAGGGAAGTTCACTCATAAATCTGGGGTTGTTTATTCTCCTCAGGCTTACCCTCTTCCTTATAACCAGCCTGCACAGGTGTTGCAGATGCCGTGGGTTGCCTAAATTCACATCAAGAAGGGACAGGCGTTCGTCACATGGTTACTGTACACTGTTACTCAATATGAACACACACATTACAACATGACTTACTGAGAATGTCACAGATCTCAGGCCACTTGTTTTGCGTCTCTAAGATCTTCTGCAGTTTGGGGCAGATGGGAACATGTCTCACGTAGTCCAGGAGAATCCGTACAAGCCGTCCTACCAGGTGCTTCAGCCAGCTCACACTGACGAAATCACAAAACTACCAGACACAGAAGATGTAGCATATTACTGTAGATTTATACTCAGAGCAGTGACTCAGCTTGAACCAGTTGTTGCTATTACTGGTTAAGTGCTCAGGTTTATATTTAAGCATCTGAACAACAAGTGTAAGAGAGTGCTTTCACACTGGCAGTTTAGTCTGAAACACAGCAGGGTCTGTATGCTGAATTGTTCATGTGAAAGATGTCACATGGGCCAGGATACTCAGCGTAGTACTGGACCTAAGACTAGCTGAGTTCAGTTAAACTGGAATTGTGCCGCGATTCCAGGAACAGACCAGCATTTAGATTTAGACCGTAGCAAACATGTACAGTGTGAAAACCACTGTTGTTGTGTAGTGATTGTAGATTTACCAAAACTCTTTTTTTTTGGATCTGCAGACTGTATCTACCTGTGACCCTTGCTATAGGCTACAGCAACAATTTGTGGAAAGCTGTTCTCATTCATTGATCTACAGCATGGTAGCCACATGATAGAGTTTTGCTGTTAAATCCACATGATTTATGCTAATTGTTCTAAATTAGCTTGTTGGTTTTTTGTTTGTTTGTTGGTTTGTTGGTTTTTTTAATCCAACTGTGATAAAAGGGCATCATAATACAATGTAGACTAATCGGCTTTTCAAGTCAAATCAAGATTTACTTAAATTGGCCCATAAAAAGAACTTTTTGGATCTTTGATCATTTAGTGTTTACTGTGTTGGAAAACTGTACAAGAAAATATACCACATAATAATAGTAACTTTATAATAGCAGCTATAGACATTTCTAAATCATGGACATCTTCAGCTGGAGCAGAACCTGAGCTCACCGTCACTTTGCTGAAGCAACTGTCATAGGTTGTTGTGTAGTTATGCGTCTGGATACAGAAGTTGTGCTCACACTGAAAGCAGCTTTCAACGTGATAGCCGTTGTTAAGTATTAAACGCATCATTAGTTCGTCATGGAGACAGTACTGTAGAGCTGTAGGAAACACCGTGTCACTAATAGCTGTGAAGAAGCAGTTCACATTCGCGCCGTGGGCCAGCAAGAGCCGCACAAGCTCATAGTGGCTGGCCCTCACAGCCACGAGGAGGCAGTACAGAGGGTCGAGGTCAGGCTTTGCCCCGGCCTCCAGCAGCATTTCGGCACATGTGACATCACCGTTGCACACTGCAAAATACAACGCTGTCTTCCTCATGTCACCATAGTTGCTGGAAATGTGGTCACCCAAAAGACAGTTGACATCAAAGCCCTTTTCTATAAGATAATTCAAGCAGAAAGCGTGGCCTCCGTCTGCAGCCGAGTGCACCGGACTCATCCCAGACTTGCGGATGGCCTTCTTCGTTGTGATGGGGATCAAAGTTTTCAGAGCTCTGTTGAATTAAAAAGATAGATGCTATGAAAGAATGCTGAGACTGGAGCATGTCTGTATTGATAGATATATCGGTCTTCACACATTTTGCAACGTTAATGAAAAAAATTAATACATAATAATAATAATGTGCAAGTAACAGTTTCTCCAGATTAATGTGCCTCCAGATTGAGTAAATACTGGCAACTATTATGTCCAGTCTAATGCAATGATAACATTAAATGCCTAATACTGTTCAGATCCCCCACCTCTAAATTAGCTCTGACCCACCATCAGTGGTCATGTGAATGAACAAAACTTGGCTGCTCAGAGGTTTTCTGTCCTTGGGCCACTTTTGTTTGGTTCTAACCACTGCATACTGGGAACACCCCATTACGACCTGCTGTTATGGAGATGCTCTGACCCAGTTGCTTACCCATCACAATTTGTCTCTTGTCAAAGTCACTCAGATCCTTACACTTTTTCCTGCTTCCAACAAATCAAGAACTTCAAGAAAGAACTAACCGCTTGGTTGATCCCTAATATATCAAACCTCTGAACACGTGCCACTATAACTAATTAATCAACGTTATACTCTTTACCTGTTAGTGGTTTTAATGGTATAGCTGATGGGTGTAAACTATTAATAACTGAAGTTATAAACTAATAACTAAAATTTAATTAAATTCTTGCTAAATGACAACATAAAATGCATTTTATTCTTAAGGGACTTAAAGACCACTGGCAAATGTACTAACATGGACTAACATGACCTCTTGGTTTATTTTCTGAAAAGAAAAGACGTCTTTATTTAATCACACTCTCTGTTTTGATGTTCTGCAAAAAATCTATCAGCTCAGAAACATTAAAAGAGGAATGTAAACAGGGTTGCCAGGTTTCACCAAAATGTACATCTTAAACAGTCAGAAAATGAACAAAAATACATTAAACTATCCCAAGGCATCTTAGGCATTGAAAAATAGAGGCACATTTGTCTTTTTGTTTCTCACAGTACTTGTGTGGGAAACATGGTCACTTGTTTGTGAACACATTTCTGAATCTGACTCCATAATCCATCTTTCCTTCTCCAAATCCAGCCAATATATCTTATAAAGAAATAGTTCTGTACATCATAGATATCCCTGTCTGCACTAACACTTACTTTTGTGGCCCAAGTTTTTTAAAAGTTGATTAAATTCAATTCTGATTATTACGTTTTAAAACAAGATCTTTGTGGTTGCCAACTATGTTTAAATTAACCCCTTGTCCAAACCATCCAAATTGCTGTAACCTTGGCAGCCCTGACCACTGAGAGGTGCTTGTGCGATGTTTTGTGCTAGGCTCACAGATAATGGCCTTCATATGCAGCACGATGAATGGGAAGCTGAGAGGCGAAACTGGCCACGTTGGGATTTGCACCGTGTCGAAGGAGCAGAAGGATGCAGTCCAGGTTTCCTGAGCCTGTTGCATCATACAACACTGTGTCTCCATTGGTCGCCTGTGCAGTAACATCACCCCCTGGTGGAGATGAAAAGCATGACTTCATAAATCGTTTAATAAATCGAGGATGAAATGATGTATGAGAGATGTATTAGTCATCCATATATGGACTAAAATAAGATAATCTTTTATTTGTCCCACAAAGGGGAAATTTGGTTGCAATGTCATGGCAAAAAAAAAGTGTTGTACTCACGTAAGTGTTTACCTGTTTATTGACTTTGATCTTGCCTTTTGTTTTGTCTGTGTTTGGGTTAAATAAACTATGCTTAACTGCCTCTGCGTCTGTCTCACCTATCACTTTGTGAAAGCTGTGACTAAGAAAAACTGTTTTTTTGTTCTTCTCACCTCTGACACTTTGTTCCAAACATTTCTGCTCCATCTTACCATTTTCAATGAGGATTTCTAAGATGTTAGCATGGCCATGCTCAGCAGTGATTCCCAGTGGTGTGACTCCATGGCCATCTCGAGCTGTAACCTTCCCGCCGTGCCTCAGTAGCAGCATCAGGATATCAGCACAGCCCACTTTGGCTGCCTCGTGAGTGGCCGTCCACTTTTTCAGACACACCTGCTCCACAAACGCACCACCTAATATCAGCGCCAGCACCATGTCATAGGAGCCAACCCTAACCGCTGTGGATGGAGAAACTGGACATGAAGACTCATGGATATGAAATAATAATCTTTTTACACACAATACAAAGAGCCACATCTTAGGGAATTATGGCATATGTATACACATAAATGATAAAGGTTTATTTACCTAGCAGAAGTGGGGACTCGTTCTTGCTGTTGGTGTTGTGTGGGGATGCGCCATGCTGCAGCAGCATCTTCACATTCTCCACAAGTCCAGTCTGAGCAGCGAGAGTCAGCGCCGTCTCACCGTCAGCTGTAACCTCCTCCACGCTCAACTCCTGAGATGCTGATCAAATAAAATGCACATAATCGTTAATGTATCTGATTCATGAACATTCACTTCTGCACTTATCAAAATGTAAGAGTAATCAAGTCTAGTTGATTTTAATTATCTGGTTTACATGCAGCTTCCCATCTCATATAGCATTTTACTTACCTGAGCACATGGACATACCGAGCTCACATGCTGTCTTTCCACATTCACTCAACTGCTGTTTTTACACACCACATTTTAATACTGCCACCAGCCTGCATTTTCCAAATGTAATATGTGTTGTTACTAAACAAGTAGCACTTTTTTTTGACTGTGTCTTGAAATTTGATCAAACTCACCTCAACCAAGTCATTATACAGAGAATATCATCTTATGTAACACACTGAACATCTTGCAGTAACATCATACACAACACAGGGGGCAGCAGAGAGAGCAGTGCTGATGTTCTGGGTGTTCAAAAAACCAATAAAACCGAGACAGATAAATCTACCAATTTATTTTCTTATGCTATGTTTAAAATAGCACACCATCAAACTACTCAATATTTTTGAAGAATATAGCTTAATATTTAAAAATAAATTAATAAATAAATAAATACTACTACTACTACTACTACTACTACTAATAATAATAATAATAATAATAATAATAATTAAATAATAGTCTTATTTGAAAGAAAATCTTTTAGGATTTTAAAACTCCCAAAGCTGCCTCTGTAATTATCAATAACTTTTCAATAATAAGGCATTATTGCCAGAAAAACAAGTAAAACTCTAATGCTATTCTATACTATATCAAAAGTGATCCTACAGAAAAAACTGAAACTCAAACAGGATTTTTTGCACCACACTCTAAAATGTGAAACTTTCTCAATTTGCACTATTCTCTCTTAAACTCTGACACAAAACTGACACCTTCAGCATGCACTCAGATTTCTACAATACCTTCAATAACTGTTCATTTTTAATACACTGTATGTTACTGTACAGATGCACCAATGTAGCACAAGGATTTCATCTTTCATGTCTAAATTGCACATAAGAATTCCAACATAACTTTCATTGTTATTGCTAATTACTATCATGACTATTAAACAAGGCACTGGTGGCTCAGTGGTAGGTTTCTCTCCTACCATGTGGAAGGCCCGGGTGCGATTCCCAGCCAGTGCCCAAACCCCAGCCACTGGATGCAGTGCCGGTCCCAAGCCCGGATAAAAATGGGAGGGTTGCATCAGGAAGGGCATCCGGTATAAAACCTGTGCCAAGTTGTTGTGAGGACCAGTTGGTCTGCTGTGGCAACCCCTCACACGTGTAGGGAGCAGCCAAAAGATCAACAGCTATCATAACTAGTAAACAGGTCTCATAAAGTTTTTGTAAAAATTGGCTTTGAAAAATGTTCAAGCCTCATGATTAAAACTCAGAATGATTCATGGGTTTCTGTAGAAAAAGCGCTAGGAATACATTTTTCATACAAAAGGAACTGCTACAATTATTATTCATAGAAGACCAAAAGGTTCTGCATGTGCAATCTTTTACAAGAAACACTGTGGCTCTTTTATCATAAGTGTCAAGCTATTGAAGTTTCTTCCTTAGACAAGAAGCTGATCTGACATTTATCTGCTGAGAACTGAATATACACACAATGCACACTGCTGAGGAATAATACATATCTTCTCATGAAAAACAAGTCAGTGTTACAGGAAGGAAAATTCTTATCATGCTCAGATAAATGAAGAGTATCATCCAGACCAAACCGGTTTTAATGCACTACTCTATTCACTGATTACTATCTGCTCTTTCATTAGAACGGAAAATGAAATGAACTGCTGCTGCTTCTTATACAACTGCTCCAGTGTAAAGTGTCAGGAATATCCACAATGCATCTGAACCTGCAGCTCTGACGCTGATGGACCAGAACACCGCCAGCGAAGAATATACGCCACTGACCAATTTATTAGGAACCCCTCTATATCCGTTCATCCATATATTTATCTGATAAATCGATCATAAATCAGCAGCTCAGTGCATAAAGGCATGTGGGTATGAGTCAAGAGCATCAGTTAATATTAAGATCGAACATCAGACTGAGAGGAAGAGTGATCTCAGGGACTTTCACCATGGTTGTTAGTGGCTGGTTTGAGAGTTTCAGAAACTGCAGATCTGCTATGATTTCTCAGAAAACTGTCTCTAGAATTTACACTAAAGAATGTTGGGGAAAGAAACACAAAAATAACTAAAAGGAAAAAAAGTAAGCAGTAGTTCTGTGAGATCAGAGAAGAATGAACAGACTTGTTGAAACTGATAGAAATGGTAACTCAAAGAGTAACTCAAATAATCGGTCTTTACACCAGTTTTAGAATGGCGTTCCTAATAATCTGCTCATTGAGTGTATACTGTAGGTCATGTGTGTCATGTGTTTTTTTTTTGGTCACCTGATAGAATCAAAGCAATAGTTTTTCAACATAAGATCAGAAAATATTGTCTTAAAATGACGATTTTTAATCAAATAAAACAGTGAAAACTCCTGGTGTCTGTATATGAAAGACGATTTATTTGCTCCAGCTTTGAGCAATAGCAAACTAGTTTAGGGAGGATTATTTTACAGGTTTAATATCTTTGGGATCAATGTCTCATTTTCTGTATGGATATGAAGGCCATCGAGCAAAAGCTGATATAAAATTGCTGAACTGTGGAATATTAACAGCTGAAATATTTATTCAGAAATGTTTCATGGACAACTGTACATTGACAGCAATGGTCAAGAAAACAGTACATAAAGTAAAAAAGAAAAAAAGGATGCCTGTTTTTTAGACACTTTTTTTTAGAGCTCCAGCAAGTTTGTGCTGTTGTCACTCATCCTGTACAATTACACAGAGTATTATCTGAAAATTATAATCTTTGACCCTTGACCCGGTGGGTTATGCTACAGTGTCATCGATCCTGTATTACTGTACCTACATCACTTGTATTACCTGCATTACCTGAAATTCGATGAGGGTTGTGCCTGTGTGAAATGACCGTAATCTGTAATATTACTGTAATCTCCACTCACCGAGTAAAACAGCTTCCAGTATCTCTACATTTGGCTGAACTGAGGCTCTGTGAAAGGGAAGCCAGCCTCTCCTGTCTGTCTCTGTAAACGCTTTTCTTTGCCCATGTAGTGCTTTCAGAGTATCCAAGTCACCTGGAGCAGATAAACAGCACTTGTTCAGATAAATAGAACTTGTTCTTTGTAGATAGATAGATAGATAGATAGATAGATAGATAGATAGATAGATAGATAGATAGATAGATAGATAGATAGATAGATAGATAGATAGATAGATAGATAGATAGATAGTTTATTCATCCCAATGGGAAATTTACAAATGTATGCTGAATATTTCCTGCGTGCTTGCTTTTGAACATTATTGCTATGAATAAGTGATGTCCAATTAAATAAATAGTTTGTACATTAAGATTGCGTAATCAACACACAGTGTATAGTTTAGAGATGACAGGATTTAGCTGTACCTTGGTCTATAGCTGATAAAATCTTCAGATTTTCATCACTCGCCATTTCCATTGTACTTGAAAGAATAATAATAATAATAATAATAATAATAATAATAATAATAATAATAATAATAATAATAATAATAATAATAATAATAATAATAAAGCAGTGGAGCGGTTAGTTGGAAGCATGCAAAGAAGTACTAGGCATGTGATATGGTTAAGGAGCAGAAAACTCTTTATTTGACACACCTCCATTTTGTACAGAGGGGTAAAGTACTGTCCTGAAGACTTCTCCGGATGGCAAAATCGATAATCTCTGCTTCGACTTCTTCATCCCGTTGCTCTGCCATTGTAACAACAAACAAGCTCACATGTAAACAAACATCAGCTCCAGACGCTGGTGATCTGAAAGCGGCGTGAATTCCTCCTCTACTGTGTAATGTAACAGGATAGGATATGAAGCATGAGAGGATACAGTTCATGCAGAGACACAAACAGCAGGTTATATTTAGACTTGACCCCTATTCCACCAACAGACTTTACACAGAGACCAGGAGCATTAAAACAGATTTTTTTTGCTTCATTTGCACCAAGAAATAAATTCTAGAAACTGATCATAGTATAGAACTTGAAGCCATCATATAAAGGAGGTGATCACTTTGTTTTAAGGAAAGAATTTAATCAGATTTAAATATAATGTCTGAATAAATATTAGGGATCTAACATAAAAGCATTTACATTTACATTTCTGGCATTTGGAGGATGCGCTTATCCAGAGCGACGTACAAAAGTGCTTTAAAGTCTCTATCAATGAATACATTAACACTGGCTCAGTAGGTTTTAGGATACCATCAGCCAAAAACTGAGTTGGTGTTTTATCTATTTTTTTATTTTTACTTTTACAACGTATAACAATACATAAAACATGGAAAAAATAAGAGCTTGTTTGAGTGCTTCAGGAAGAGGTAGGTCTTCAGACGTTGTTTGAAGACAGTCTGTGATTTGGCTGTACGGACATCTAGGGGAAGTTCAGTCCACCATCACAGAAGAGTCTAGATGAATACCTACCTCTTTCCCTGACAGACGGTGGGACCAGACCAGCAGTGCTAGTGGATCTGAGGAAGTGAGGTGCAGGGTGAGGAGTAATAACAGCTCTGAGGTAAGACGGTGCTGGTCCATTCTTGGCTTTGTAGGCAAGCATCAGTGTCCAAGATGAAACGTCCAACAGACATGTGGAGATCCGAGCAGAAGACATGGTACCTGAGGGAGGGAAGGAGAAGCTTCTATGTACAGTGTAGATAGTTATATATGGCTCTATGTTGAATCTTTGTTCTTTGTCTAAAAGAATATATATATATATATATACATATATATATATATATATATATATATATATATATATATATATATATATACATATATATATATTTGTACACTACAATTTACACTAATTAATCTGATTAAAGCCCATTATTGCATTCACGCTGCTCTGGTGCTCTGTGGTAATGTCGCAGCGCTGCCGCTAGGGGGAGACATTGTACTGTAGAACAGCAATATACACTCTAGTCTAGCCCTGAGCAACCCAACTATACTTTTTAAATTATTATTATTATTATTATTATTATTATTATTATTATTATTATTAAAGTAAGTTTATTCTGTATGCTAAATTTATACTGGTTGAATGCTAAGCTCCGAAATTAACACCATGAACACAGGATTCTGAATGCATTGTAAATTCAGTTATTAAATTGGAATTTGTATGAACGAAAATATTTCATTCTAGACACAGACACATAAGATATGTATATTTGTTTGCTTTACTTTACGATTTAAATATTTATATCTTTTCCGTTTTTTTTCCATAAAAAAGAAAAACTTCAGCACAACACAATACTAGAGGACTGTAGCTAGGGAAACTATTGAGGCGCGTTCTTCTGGCGTCATCTTCCAGCGACGGAGAGTAGCATAGACGGCTAGCAGCTATGGCTGGTGTGATAAAGAAGGTACGTGTGGAGGTCATTTAATAATTTGTAAAGTGTCTCTAAATGTTGAGGTGAGGATGTAGTTTTTGTAAAAGGAGCTGATGTTTATTCTTGCAGGAGTATCAGGGTGGAGTGTTAGATCAATGACAGAGCTGGAGTGTAATAAAGCGCTAGAGAAGTCTCTCGGGCAGTTTAATAACAACAAACAAACAAATCAGCGACTGTTGCTTTGTTTGTTTGTTTGTTTGTTTGTTTGTTTGTTTTGTTTATATCTTAAAGATAGTGTGCAGTTTAGGAACAAATATTAGTTTGAAGGTTAAAGAAATCAATAATGAGAGTTTTGCTTTCAGGGCAAATTAAACTAGGTCTAAGTTAAATTCTATGGATTCATTACATACTAAAGTTCATACAGATCGTACAGGATTAATAATATTAATTGTGTGGTGTAGATGGAGAGAGAGGGAGGGGGTTGTGTGGGATAGATGGAGGGGTTTTTGTGGGGGGGAAGATAGAGATAGAGAGGGGCATTGTGTGGTGGAGATGGAGATAGAGAGGGGGGCGTTGGGCGGTGGAGATGGAGAGGGGGGCGTTGGGCGGTGGAGATGGAGATAGAGAGGGGGGCGGTGGGCGGTGGAGATGGTGATAGAGAGGGGGGCGTTGGGCGGTGGAGATGTAGGTAGAGAGGGGGGGGGTGGGCGGGGGAGATGGAGTTAGAGAGGGGGGCGGTGGGGGGTGGAGATGGAGATAGAGAGGGGGGCGTTGGGCGGTGGAGATGGAGATAGAGAGGGGGGCGTTGGGCGGTGGAGATGGAGATAGAGAGGGGGGCGTTGGGCGGTGGAGATGGAGATAGAGGGGGGGGCGTTGGGCGGTGGAGATGGAGATAGAGAGGGGGGCGTTGGGCGGTGGAGATGGAGATAGAGAGGGGGGCGTTGGCCGATGGAGATGGAGATAGAGAGGGGGGCGTTGGGCGATGGAGATGGAGATAGAGAGGGGGGCGTTGGGCGGTGGAGATGGAGATAGAGAGGGGGGCGTTGGGCGGTGGAGATGGAGATAGAGAGGGGGGCGTTGGGCGGTGGAGATGGAGATAGAGAGGGGGGCGTTGGGCGGTGGAGATGGAGATAGAGAGGGGGGGGTTGGGCGGTGGAGATGGGGATAGAGAGGGGGGCGTAGGGCGGTGGAGTTGGAGATAGAGAGGGGGGCGTGGGGCGGTGGACATGGAGATGGAGAGGGGGGCGTTGGGGGGTGGAGATGGAGATAGAGAGGGGGGCGTTGGGCGGTGGAGATGGAGATAGAGAGGGGGGCGTTGGGCGGTGGAGATGGAGATGGAGAGGGGGGCGTTGGGCGAGGGAGATGGAGAGGGGGGGGTTGGGCGAGGGAGATGGAGAGGGGGGCGTTGGGCGATGGAGATGGAGATAGAGAGGGGGGCGTTGGGCGGTGGAGATGGAGATAGAGAGGGGGGCGTTGGGCGGTGGAGATGGAGATAGAGAGGGGGGCGTTGGGCGGTGGAGATGGAGATAGAGAGGGGGGGGTGGGGCGGTGGAGATGGAGATAGAGAGGGGGGGGTTGGGCGGTGGAGATGTAGATGGAGAGGGGGGCGTTGGGCGATGGAGATGGAGATGGAGAGGGGGGCGTTGGGCGGTGGAGATGGAGATGGAGAGGGGGGGTTTGAGTGTGTGTGTGTACAGTAAGTGATCATGTATCTGTGTATTATGATGAAGAGCACAGTGAGGTGTGTGTCAGAGAGAGTGTGTGTGTGTACAGTAGGTTGATTGTGTATCAGTGTGTTATCATGAAGAGGTGTGTGTGAGTGTGTGTGTGTGTGTGTGTGTGAGTGTGTGTGTGTGCTGGCAGAATCTGTGGTAACTGTGTTTCTCTGTCAGTTTCCTAGTAAGTGAATATTTGTGGTTTGTTGTGATTGTGCAGAAGAATGAATGTAAGTGAGTAATGTGATTAGAAATATGTGTTTAAAAACATTATTACTAATCTCAGTATGAAGCAGAAGATACACCTTAAAGCCACCATATAGTCGTTTATATAATGATTATATAATGTTCCTGAGGTGCTGCAGTGCACCGTGACGGTCCTGTGTGTTATTAACAGACCACTTCAGCCCACTGGGTAGGAGCCTCTGTGTGGACGACTCCAGTACTGGTGGAGTTTCGGATTTAACTGGTTTTTAAGAAGTAGATGATGGATGATGTGGAGATGCTTTAGGTTTCTGCACACCCCACACCCCCCCAAATACATCGGAAGCGAGCAGATGTGATGGTTTTGTTGTCTACACTGTAGAGTGTTAGTGGTGATGAGCAGAACCATCACTGATGCAGATAGACATAATCCAGGACTACAGCACAAGGAGACGAGCTCTGACCGCTCCACTGATGTGCATGATAAAGATTTTTCTTATAATATTTCAGCAATACTTTTTCTGAACACCAGGGCCGCATCCTCGAGCCTCACTGATCATAGGACGCAGTTGAACGGACATTCTCGGTGTCATTTTTAACTCTTTGACTGTGCACTTGCAGCTGTGAGGTTCATCTGTGCTGATCTTCATCCTCAGAAAAGAAACTCACACAATAGAAAATATTTCTACCAAAATATTTTCAACATTATTACTTTAACACATGCTGTAATTATTGCTTAAAGAGTCATGTCTGCCCTTTCGGTTTCTCTAATGTTTAAAAGACATTTATTATTTGGTCAAATTATCTTGAAATATCTTAAGTTGTTGCTTGTGGATAATCCAAAGAGGAAAGATTATTAAAATGAAGCATGTTCAATTCATGAGAGACTCTATGATTTTATGTGTAACAGATTTAGATTAATGTATTTGGGGTTTTTTTTTGTTGTTGTTAATTGTAAATCATCACACAGATCTGGTTAGTAATGCATGATGAATTGTGTCCACTAGGGGGCAGTATCAGCACTTCAATAGCGTTCATGTTCAGTGAAAGGCAGGAAGCTGTTGAGGTGTATTTAATAATCTCGGGGCGTTCGTGCTCCGATTATCATCTCAGATGGAAACATACAAGACAATCAGTTGGCCTTGTTTATCAGGCTGAATACAAACGGGTTTATTCGTAAATTATTTCTTCGAGCATTTCCACAGAGCCTTTGGTATCCGTGAAACTCTCATTGGTGTACGTACCTCGTGTATAACCCTGAGTTATAGACTAATAATCAATTACTGCCCTGTATATATGAATCATACTGTCAAGTTTGATTCATTTTCTGCATTTAGTTGGACAGCATGGTAGATGTTTATGTAATGATCTAGTCTCTAAGCTTTGGTTCAAGTATTTTGGCAAAGCAGGTATCAATGCCCAAAGAATTAATTTACAAGGGTTTTTTTTTCTAAATTGCCTTCTCAGCTGTTACTTCCTTTTTAGTAATCGCCCATCTGTTGATTAACAGCTTGTTATTTGCATCTGTTACAGAAGTGTGACCGTGATTCATATTTAATATAATAGTTAATTCGTTGTCTCTTTCTTTATTTTTTCCCCCCAGACCACAGGCTTGGTGGGCCTGGCTGTTTCCCTCAACCCACATGAGGTAAAGTCCATGCTTTTTATTCACTATTCAAGAGTGAGGAAGACTCAGGATGAGGATGACTTTTATTAAACAGTGTTTATCAAGTGGAATGTAACTGTAGACTTGCATTCATTCCCCTTGTGGAAGTTTGTACATATTGAATAGTGTCATTTCCGACAGTCTTAGGATTTTGTACTGCAAACAGGTTTATTTTTAAATTGTTAACACAAGAGAATACAGTATTCATTAAAATACTATAATATTTATTGAGTAAAAAGCGTGTGTGTGTGGTACATTAATGCAGAAGAAGACTAACTCATGTAAAACCCTGACTGATGAACTAAACCTCATCTAATTTGCCATTTTTCTGCCCTTAGCGTCTAAGGATTTTGTACTCCAAGATTCTGGGCTGCGTCCAAGCCATGCCTCAGGATGCCGCCTACAGGAAGTACACGGAGCAGCTAATAAACGAGCGACTGGACCATGTCAAATCGGTAAGAACACCTCTGACTAGAACAGCATGAAGCGTCTGATAGACTGTAGATAATGTGATGTGATGGATAAGATGAGCTGTAAATATCAGGTTTCTGTACAGTATGTGGTTTCGGTTCAAAGGCAGCGCTTTGTTATTTGATGAGATGAAATCTGCTATGAAATATTAATCTCCTACTGATGTGTGACCAGCTGTGTTCAAAATCAGACCTACTGTTAGCTCATGACTAGAGCTAGACCGGTGTATAAGCGCCAGAGTTACGGGTATATCGGCTCTCTCGCGCCTGTTTACACACCGCTCTCTGCCAAATCGTTACAGTTCCCTAATGTAGAGATAACAAATGAACATGAACTGTGTTTGATTCTGGTGGTATGATGTTCTCTAAAGGAACCTGATGTGGAGAAACTCGAAAAGAAGATCAACTGTGGCCAGATTGAAGAGGTCATCGCACAAGTGAGTACAAAGCCCGTGCTCCGACACCGAACAAAGCCACGGTTTCGCCAAAAAAATAAAAAAGGCAGCAGAACATTTAAAGCTGTTCTGTTCGTCAAAGCCAGCAGTAATTACTGTGCTTTAAAGGCAACAATTCTGCTTGAACTCCTACACACTGCAGCTGCACCCGGGACAGAGAACTCTCTCAAAATGAGCAGGAGAGAGGAATTTATATTACATTATCTAGATATAATGACATGGACACCATGTGTCATCTCTGTAAATACAAGCCCATCTGCGTAGAGGTTGCCATAGGTTACAGATTTTTTCCTTAGCATTCTGTCCAAAATCAGCATAGCAGCATCAACTAATATATATATATATATATATATATATATATATAATACATACATATATATACATTATATATGTATACTGTACTGCCATTTTCTGGAAAGCTGTAAAAAAAATTCTTTTATCACTATATTTCTTGCTTATTATTTATTATTTATAAAACACTGTAATTATAAATTAAACAAATACTTGGATATTATTTTTCAGGATACCAATCTACAGTAGCAACAACACTGATTAAATAGATTAACAAAACTCTGTTAATACCAAGCAGTGTTTATTCCCCCATTGTTTCAGTATATGTACTCTAATTAGACAAAAGTGTGTGCCAACCTGACCAGCACCCCTGTGTTTGAGGTTATAATGCACTCCACTAGTTCTGTTCTGAGAAGTCTTTCCACTAGATGTTGGAGCATGGCTGTGGGGATTAGTGATCATTCAGCTACAAGAGCATTAGTGAGATCAGACACTGATGTTCTAAGAGTGAGGAGGTCTGGGGTTCAGTCGCTGTTCCAGATCATTCCGAAGGTGTTCAGTGGGGTTGAGTCAGAGTTCAGGGCTCTATGCAGGACACTCCAGTTCTTCCACTCCAACATTAACACACCATGTCTTCATGGAGCTCAGGGGCTTTGTCATGCTGGAACAGGGTTCGAGTCTCTTAGTTCCAGTGAAGGGGAAATTATAATGTTACAGCATACAGAGACTTTCTGTACTTTAAAGTTTGTGGAAACATTTTGGAGGAGAAACACACATAGGTGTGATGGTCAGGGGTGCACATACTTTTGGTCATATAGTGTGTATAAACTGATCATCATGAATAACAGAAAATGTCAGAACATTGTGAAGTTGCAGTGTGTAATGAAGTGTGTATGTATTAAATATTTTGTAGGCAGAGTCAGAGCTGGCTTTATCCAGAAAGATGGCTGAATGGAAACCATGGGAACCACTGATCGAAGATGCCCCTGCAAACCAGTGGAAGTGGCCAGTCTAAACCAGTCGCATGACCAGTCCTACCCTTTGAGCCATCCGGGGGCTTTTTGTTAATTTCAGGTTTATTTATGTTAAAAAAAAAAGATTAATAAATCCCGTCTGTAACGTCTCCACTGTGTGAAACAGATGTATGACTTTCTACCACACCAGACGCATAGTCACATAATCCACATGTAGGGCAGCTGTATACAAATCAAAGTAACCGAAAATAGTGCATGAAGAGGACACAGAGCAGAACAGCTTGTGTAAGTCATCTTTTATATAAAACCAACTAGATCAACAAACCCCAGCAGAATACAAACCGAATACGTTTACCTCATTTTACTCCGAGGGGAAAGTGGAATGTGTTAATACTGGCTCCTCTTCTGTCTCCGATTCACGTGTTAAAATGCAACAGTTACACCGAGATGCTTACACAGTACGTGCGAGTGGCAAGTTTAGAGGTTGTAGTGTTTTTCTTCCTGTCTCATTTAAAAGAAGTACACAGCGTAGTCACTTAATCAGCAGTTAGACACACAAACTCAGTAACAGACTTACAGGCATAGTTCACAGATATTAATCGTTGCTTTTCTTTACATCTACGTAAATTTCATGCATCAAAGTAACGAAACACAGACATGGAATAAAACAGCACTGTCACTTAACCGTATACACATATCGCCTAAAAACAAAAACCAAAAAACACGTGGTTAAACTCTTATGTCAAACAAAAGTAGTAAAATAGAAATTTTTTTATACAAATAGGGTTTGGTCTGTTGATGTGATCAGTGTGTAGTCATATATCTGAAATGTTTCTTTGTGTAATAATGTACTTGAGCTACATTCGTCTATAAAATCTGCGGATATCTTTTTACTTATAAATATTTTAACATTTTAACTCGACTAAATAGACATCACTAGCAGTGCGGCACTCAACATTCTGAAAAGAGTAGAAATTTTGGCATTAGTTCCAACAATAACATATCAAATCGCTTTATAAAGTACACCGTTTACAAAAAGGCACGATTAAAGACCAAATCACGTCCTGTATCGGACCATCCTGTACCGAGGGTTTTGTTTTTTTCTGTTGTTTTTTGAGGGGTGTGGTGTGTAAAGCCAAATGGCTACACTCTACCTTGATGTAAACAAAGTCAAATGATATCATCTCTTTATATCATTTTGTAACACGTGACTTATTTACATTACATAAGAGACTCCAGACTTTCCGTGATGTTTGCCGAGCCAGCCGGGATGTTGCCGTTGTTCTCCGTGGAATGAAGCGTTTTCTCGTCTTCCTTGCTGCTCACCAAGCTTAATATCGCTTTGTAAAGAAACTGATACTGCTCCTGGAAATACAAGAGAGGAGCGGCTTTAACATCTTACACTTGTAATCTTTTGGTATAAAGAGCATAGAGACTCAGAGCTCACCATGATTCAGTACATTCTGTATACAGACTCCTGTGTAAGCTGAAACTATTATAAACAAATACAGGGAAAATAAAGGGGAAGGGTCCTCACAATGTCACTGAATACTCCTGGTCTCATCAAGTTGGTCATCTTTGCTGTCATATAGACATCCACCATGTTCTCCTCTTCGAGCTGATTAATCAGAGTGATCAAGGAACAGAGTGTCCCAGCACTGGAGCCTCCATACCTGCACAAATAATTATCATCATCATCATTGAGGATAGAGTACACTGAATTGTATTAATCCCCAAGAGCAAATTAGGATACTGTTACTACTTCTACTACTACTACTAATAATAATAATAATAGAGTAGAGTGTACCTTATTAATTCCCAAAGGCAAATTTGGATACTACTACTACCACTAATAATAATAATAATAATAATAATAATAATAGAGTGAAGTGTACCTTATTAATCCCCAAGGGAAAAATTTGAATACTACTACTACTACTACTAATAATAGAGTAGAGTAGAGTAGAGTAGAGTAGAGTGTACTTTATTAATCCCCAAAGGAAAATCTGGTTATTACTAATAACAAGAAGTAGAAATTTCTTAAATTTGTATTTTTGTACAACTAGGAATTCCTTCTTCCTGAAAAATGCTGAGATGAACATCAGCAAGTGACTAGCCGACTGACAAACTGATCCCACACTCAAAATTCACTGCTTTTCCATACACATTCATCCTCAGAGTTCATATTCATTAGTGGTATTAAACCACCATACAGAAGACACCACACAGGGTATAACCCACCAAAAATCATTACAGAATGTCCGTATTACTTTTTGGGATTGTGCCACGTATATCACCTACCCATCATGTAGCACGATAGCGCCCTCTCTGTGCGCGCTCTCCTCCCTGATGATGTTAATGAGCTCGAAGGCATTACTGAGGGGTCTGTCTGGATTGGGCCAGTGTGGAGCCTGATAGCAGCGAACCTCCAACACGTAGTCGTCCTGTCATTCAGTGATACACAGCAATAACCATTAACATACAGGAGAGAAGAAACTCAATGTATAGTACCTTATATATGTAAGTATTCAATCTTCATTTCGTAGAGTTATAACCTTAAACTGAACTGGACTACACATTAAATAGCACATTAATAACCAAAAAGATATTTACCAATAATAAACATTGTTAAAGAGTTAGCTGAATGGAGTTGAGCTATGTGCAATTAAAGTGTCAAATGATCTCAGTCTACTGGATATGCATCTGTTCCCATAAAACCCCCGAGCCTCTCAGAGAAAATAGCTAAATAAACTGCATCATGATGAAAAGGGCGCTATTAAAACAACTTTGGGGGAAAAGTCCTGGAAAAATATCATCAGGATCTATAAAAATAGGATATATAAAAAATAAAAATATTCCAAAGAGTACCACTTGAGCTATTATTTAAAAATGAAAAGAATATGGTACAAATGCATCTGGGTCTACACGATGACGTTCAACAAAAGTCCAGGGAAGGAGGGCATTAGTCAGAGACATAAGAGCTCAAGGGAGCAGGAGAGATCTCCAGCTCAGATTCAGCATTTTGGCCATGTTACGAATCCTTACATTTTACAAGAACTACACTGTCAGAACAATAAGAGCAATGTTCACACATTAAAGCGCGGTGGAAGCGTTTTGGGGATAATTTTAATCAAATGTGACTGGAAATCTGGTCAGACTTCAGGGCAGGATGGATCTAGAGTATGTAAATAAGTCCTATCCCAAGGGGAATATTAAAAAATATCAGAATTCAGATGAGGAAAGCTGATAAGAGACATATCCCATAATGTTCATATCTGTATTTGCAGGTAAAGTGGTTCTAGATGTACTGATCCAGTAATGTTGAATTGTTTAAACAAACTTTGTGTCACAAAAGAATCTTGTGCACCTTTAATTGTTAGACATTAAAAAACAATTGAGTAAATTCCACTACAGTGGAGAGAATACTTGATGAAATAAAATAGTTGTATCTGAATGCATTTGTGTGATTTTCTTACTTTTAAGGCTTCCAGAATAAAGTCCTGCACCACCAGAGACTCTTCATAAGACAAACAAATCTGATCTTCTCCTGCCAGCGTCACTGTAAAGGTCTCACAGCTGATTGGCTGCTCTTTAGTGGGCCAGTAAACACACTCCTCTTCCTCACTCTGTAATTAAACACATTATTTCAACATCAGTGCTATAGAACAGTACAGACTGAGCTAGTGTGTGTGTGTGTGTGTGAGTGTGTGACTGACCAGGTTCTGTGTATCTGGCAGAGATATGATGATCTGAGCATTGTGGTCCCAGATCATCCTCCAGAAGTCTTGTATAGTGCTGCTCAGGGGTCTCTGGGTGATGATGAATTCACAGCTTTGATGGTATCCCTGCAAAACAGAACACACTCTGAAACTCAATCGCAATAATCTTAAGACTAGACAATCAGCCTAAAGTGCCATGTGGAAGGAGTTCTCACCATGATGTAAGAAGCATTAATGTAGTCTGAAGAATCCGTGCCAGTCGAAGACAGACTTACTCTGGATCTTTCCACTGCATACAGAGATCAGGATTAAAACTGATAATATGCAGTAGGAGGTGGTTTACCTGACTGACACACAAAAAGCTTTACTCTGGAAATCAAGACAAGCTTCCTTTGGATCTAGTGGAGTTTTGGTGATGACCGATACAAATAACATAACTCATAACTCTCATCACTTTGTGACAGTGACCTCATTGTGGTTAGCACCATTACTGCAGTGTTAAAGCAGTCTCAATGGCTCTGGACAGAAAACGTATACATGCAGAATCGCAGCACTAGGGACAGCAGCTGTTCAGCCTCCTAATAACTGACCAGGTTTGCTGAGCTGTTGCAGCAGGAATGGAAAGAAACTAATGACTTAGCAGCTCAGGTCCATAGGAGCAGAGCGTAGAGTAGAGGATTGGCAGCAGGAGTGAACACAAATCATGCTAATGATACGAGGAAGAAACCTTGAGAGAAACCAAACATCCTCTTCCTGGTGACTCCGGATGGTGGGATTAAGTGTTACAGTACATAAAGTTTGTTGAAAGGATGTTCCATATTAGCATGTTGTGAATAGAGTTCCTGGGATAATGACTACAGCAGCAGTTCTTAGTTCGTATATTTCCTCTTTATAGCCGTGCCCTTGGCTTGTTCTCCATGCCAAGAGGGAGAGTGTAATGACAGACACTTCCTGGCTGAGGGGGTGCATGGAAAAACTTGAGTGTTTTATATTAACCTCCTCAAAAATGCTGTGTGGCTCATTGTGCAACAGTCCAAGAACATCTGAGGGGTTCACACAAACTAGTCCAGACTGACAGAACCACAGTGGTGTTCTATATCCATCTCTGATCAGGCACAGAATCACAAGTGAAGTTAAAGTGGGCAAGCATGCTCTGGGAATTTAGTAAATGCACACCTAGCAGACTCTCAGTGACCAAGAATTCCCTAGAAGGGTTTTTTTTTTTTTTTTGAAGCAGCCTTGGCAGAGCAGAATGCAAACAGATGGGCAATGTGGTTCATGGACAGATTCTTTTTTTGGAGCAGGACGGACTGGTGTACTGTTGGCCAAAGCTACCTTGTGCCTTTTCTGCCACACTTGTAATTGATGATACTAGCAACCTAGCATGTCAAGAGACATTCAGAAGAGCACATCAAGGGAGTCAGACTGACCGTGTGTGCCAGTTCTTTTGCAGTTAAGGTTTTCTTACGGTGGTATGAAGCACTGCATGTGATCTTGCACCATGAACACTTCGGATTTTGTTGGTACAGATACAGAAATGTAGTAAAAGTAGTAAAGAAGTAAATTTCATATAAAAATACACTTGGTCAAAAGTATGTGAACACATGACCATTACACCAATATGCGCTTCTTGAACATCCATTACTAGATTTTTTCCCACTTTCCCACTACTTCTCTTCTGTGAAGGTTTTCCACTAGATGTTGGAGTGTGTCTGTGGGGATTAGTTATCATTCAGCTACAAGAGTATTAGTGAGATCAGACACCGATGCTGTAAGAGTGAGGAGGTCTGGGGTTCAGTCGGTGTTCCAGTTCATCCCAGTGGGGTTGAGTCAGAGTCAGGGCTCTGTGCAGGACACTCCAGTTCTTCCTCTCCAACCTTAACACACCATGTCTTCATGGAGCTCAGGGGCTTTGTGCACAGGGGCATTGTCATGCTGGAACAGGGTTCGAGTCTCTTACTTCCAGTGAAGAGAAATTATAATGTTACAGCATACAGAAACATTCTGTACAACTGTGTGCTTTAAACATTTTGCAGACGAACCATATTTGGGTGTGATGGTCAGGGGTGCACATACGTGTATTTAATGTTATTTTCTCATGTAAATTTTTCCACATGGGTATGTATACTTTAAGACGAGTTATAAGTGTTAATGTAAGAGCTACAAACTAACTTCAGTCTTATAGTCTCAGACCTTAATGTTCAGAGAGAACACACTGTATACCTCAGCACTACTCACCAGGCAGGAGGGCTGAAGGCCTGTTCTTTGGTATGTTGCACTCTTTCAGCGCTGTCACATAGTCATCCTGATTCGCACACTTCTGGCTAATCAACTGCAGTAAAAACAAAGAGATGAGAACATTGTCTCATTCCCTGTTATCCAAAAGCAAAGCCATGGAGTCATTTCATCCTACCTTAAACTGTTTCTCTAGATGAGTTTTGCCTGTTGGTCCAGGAGTGAGAAGATCAGAGACGTAAGCATGAATGTGGCTAGCTGATACTTGTGTCTCTTTGCTCCTGATGGCTTCTGCTAAGACGTTGTGAATGAAAACATATTGTTCCTGAAGAAAAGAAAACAAGATGATTTTTAACTTGGGGCTCATGGAAACCCAGAGCAGTTAGTAAGTGACTGAAAATTTTGTCGTTTCCTTCGCCACATGATTTGTCACATGACCTGTAACCTGGCTACATTCCCCTGATTAACAAGTTAGTCCTTTCGAGTGTATTCTGTTTGCTGGCTAAATGACTGTCTGTTAGTGACCATCAGGGTAAGTCTTGACAATCTGAGATCTTGTGACTTCATTTAATCCATAATTATTACTTTGAAACTTGCTCAGATGCTCAGAAGTCCTGTAACGGTGTGTTACTGTATAAATAATTACAGTGCAGCAGTCAGTTTAAGTTTAATTTCAGCTTGTATGTCTATATGTACTACAAATGCACCATTCATTCAGGATCACTAGATTCATTTACACTAGATGATTAATATATACACTTACTGAGCAATTATTAGGAACCCCTTGTACATCTGTTAATTTATACATTTATATGATTCTCATAAAGCAGCAGCTCAGTGCATAAAAGCATGCAGGTATGAGTCAAGAGCATCAGTTTACATTAAGATTGAACATCAGATTGAGGGAAAGAGTGATCTCTGAGATTAACCATGGCATAGTTTTAGAGTAGTTTCAGAAACTGCAGATCTAATGGGATTTTCAGAAGAAAATTGGGATGGGATTTTTTAAAGAATGTTTTGAGGGGAAAACCCTACAAAAAGTAAGCCAGTAGTTCTGTTCGAGGACACAACGTGTTGATAAGAGAGAGGACCAACATGTTGAAACTGACAGGAAGGGTAAGGTAACTCGACCACTCTTTACAACAGCTCTGAAAAGCATCTCTGATCACACAATGTTACCGAATAAGAATAAGAATTCCTAAAATAAGGAGAATACGGTTCCTAATAATTTGGTCGTTGAGTGGACGTTCATATCAAATCTTTGAGTAATTTCTCCCATCATTTCTATAGCCCATAAAATATGGAGACAAGCATGAGGTCAAGTGTAATAGTAGAGATTTGTAGCTACCTCAGTCTGCACCAGATAGTTCCTCTGGGTGCGGATGTGCTTCAGGAAGCCCATGATGTTCACCGTCCCTTCAGCTTTAATCTGCTTCAGCATGCTGTCTATCACAATGTAAGTTCCTGTTCTTCCCACTCCAGCACTAAACACATGCATAAAGCATCTTTACTAATCATTGTTTAACCTCTAATAGTATTTATAAAGTACACACACACAGAGATATCCAGATGTCAGTTCATTGTCTCTCCAGATGTTTACCTGCAGTGCACCACCACAGGGCCGGACTCAGCGCTCCGTGCCTCAGACGACTTCTGTACAAATTTCAGCACAGGAAGTGTGTACTCAGGAACACCCATGTCTGGCCACTGAGTGTAATGGTACTGATCGATGGTTCTCTCCTGACTGCGACTCTTCAGAGAGCCCTATAACACACACGTAAAAGCACAGTTCTGGCATCCTGTTGTATAAAATCTTGCTCAGATTACAGAAGCATGATGATGAAGAACCTTTTTGCTGTTGATGTTCCTCAGGGTGAAGGTCCGCTTGGTGTAGTAAGCCAACGTTATGGTACTTTTCAGCGTGACAAGAAAACTCCCGTACTCTTCCTGGTTTTCCATAGGCCAGTACTGGTCACATTTTCTCTGTAGGAAGAGTTATGTGATATTTATTTTTAAAGATTCCTATGATTTGATATGATATAGTGGCCTCCAGATGGAGAGATTACTGCTAATAATTATAGAGCTGCTTTTGTCAAGTTTACATCATTCATCATTAATATGTCAAACTTTTAGTAGTAAATATATATGAACATTTTTTTCTATGATGCCACAACCACTTTTTGACCAAATAAAGACAGATTGCTTGATAATGAAGCACATATATTAAGCAAAGTATACTAAAGTACTCAAGTCTTCCACTGTAGAATTTATTTCCATCTTTAATACAACACATCTGTCTCTAAATACCTTATTCACCTGCCTGGTGAGTTTCTTATAAGTCATACTCCAAATATCTGAGCTCTCTTGTTATAAAGTATGCCATAAGTCTGCTTCTCCTTACACGCCCTTTCTCCAACAGGTTGGTTATCATGACGATGACGTTGACGTTCTGCTCCCATACCATCCTCCAGAAGTCTTCCAGGCTTGTCTTCAGTGGACCCTGGGCCGCAATGTAAGCTCTTGGGTGTTTGTAGCCCTAAAAGAGTTTAGAATTCTTGTAAAGATTAATAAGAAATAGTACATAGAAATTTGTCTGAAGTCTCTTTCAATATAAGTCTCTGTAAACCACAAGCTGGAACAATTCAATTCAATTTTATTTGAATAGCACTCTTAATAATAGACATTCATGCAAAGAAGCTTTAGTGAAATCTAAAATACAGAAGTATACTTTATATTTATCCCTAATGAGCAAGTCGATGTGATGATGGTGAGGAAAACTTCCTGAGACGACATGAGGAAGAAACCTGAAGAGCAAGACTAAGGGAACCCCATCCTCATCTGGGTGACACCAGAGCGTGTGATAATAGATCATTTCCTTTATAACTGTGTACTATATCATCAAGTGCAGCTGCATAACTAGGAGTTTTTGAGCAACTTATGAATATGAGCATCAGCATAATTTCTGAATTCCTTCTAGTTATAACATTCTTTTCTACCTGAACTTATCAAATGTACACTGCCTTTATTTAAGACTTAACAGATTGTACCTATAGAGCAAAAAACACATTTTCCAGCACTAATCACAGCAAGATATAACTAGTACAAAGATTGTACAACTTCCTATAGTGATCAATACTTTACACTAAATACACTCCAGATGTGTGGACTTATTACACTTACATCCACGTAGCTGGCATTTATATAGTCTCCAGTCTTCCCATCTTTCTCTGCAGAATGGTTTAGCTTGACTCGACTGTGATCATCTGGAAAAAAGAAAAAAATATATGACTTGATCTTTCTTTCTGTCTGTCTCTCTGTCTTTCTGTCTGTCTGTCTGTGAGGGGGTGAGTCCATTAACAGTTCACACAGCAGTTCTCTTTAACACAAAGATTGTCGCAGTTTTCTTTACAGACTGCACTTTGTACTCCATGTGTTTTTGTAGTACAAAATAATTGGTTCTCTTACAGGCCAGGATGTTGATGTATCTGTTCTTGCTCTTGTTGTCTGGATGGTTTGAGCTGTCTGTCGTAATGCCCATGTCCACAGTGCAGGACTGAATTTCCTGTAAATAACCCACAGACTTTTTGTCATGTAAAGCCAGTCCTGCTCTCTACAGCACATTCTAACATCATTTTTCTGCCGTTTAGATTTCATCACATTTCACACTGACATGCCAAAGTGCATGCAACGAGGCTCTCGGTAACGTTAACCCGGGACAGACGAGACAAGAACGAACTACAGCTATGCATTTAAAGGAAGAATGAACATAGACTGATGTGTCTTACCTCGTAAGACTCTTTCAAGCTCTAATCAGGGGATGGGGAGTAAAATGCAGGAAAAAAAACACAACAATGAGAGTCCAGGACAGACATTGAACAGCCAGTGCTGATACATAAAGAGCTAGCTACATATGTAACTGTGGTTCTGTGAACCGTGTATAACCTTCCTGGGCAGTGTATTACACCTGAATAACCCCTACACAAGGACAGCACACTGCAGAACGCACAACAAATACCTCATACAACAATCACGCCACAGAACCACCTCGCTCAGCCTTATGACTGGCACTTATAGAGCTACACTTACACAACTATGTAGTTTTAACAGCCTACAGGTGCTTAAAGGTGCACATTTATAACCCTCAGGAGTTACTGGGTTCTGCTCCTGATGTGTAACCCACTAGATTTAACCTCAACGTAAATCCTATGTCCACTGGATACCAGTTCAACACTTTCAAATCTGCAACCAGACTTAAAAATACTGCAAAATACTCAATACAATCATTTGCAACCACTAAATTATTAGGAACTGCATTAACACTGGACAACACTGTGTGTTCGGGGATGTTTTTCTGTTCACAACTGCTGTACAGAGTGGTTATTTGAGTTATCGTACCCTTCCTCTGATAATATCTGTTTGTAATGTTTGCACTCAAGATTCAAGTTCCACTGCAGAAATATTTTGCTGTTATATATTGTTATTTTATATTTTAGTGCATTAATTTTTTGTTCATTCTGATGTGTACTTTTTATATTCTGCACAATTATTTTTTATATTGTGTACAATTACTATATTTGCTATGGCTGCTGGGTTCTGAGAGCTACCAAACAAATTTCGTTGTATCACTACAATGACAAAAAAGTCTCTCTCTCTCTCTCTCTCTCTCTCTCTCTCTCTCTGTTTCTGTAGTTTTTGTGTTTCTTCCCCACAAATGTTTGCACTTGGTTCAAAATGCAGCGGCTAGGCTGTTAACGAGAACAAAGGAAAGCGATGATATTTCTTCTATTCATGCCAATTTGAAGATGTTCGTGTGAAAATTGCTCTCGATTCCTTCAGCCACATACGGCCCCTAGGTCACTAAGATCCTGTAGTCAGTTTCTTTTATCTGTTTCTCGCTCATGCTGTAAATCTAAGGAAGATTGTGCTTTTTCTATAGCTGTCAAGATCTGGAACAATTTAGCTTTTAACATCAGGGCCTCTCCAACACTGAGAGTCTTTAACGCTAGTCTTATTTTATTTTGATTAATTGTTGTCATTGTCTTTGGTTATTATAATTCTTAGTGTAAAGCACTAAGGATCGACTTCTGCTGTGTTAAATGTGCTCTATAAATAAAGTCTGATCACACTCTTTAGTGTAAGATTTCTGTGAAATCTAGTTATCTGTGAAAATCGTAGCAGATCTGCAGTTTCTAAAACACTCTAACCAGTCACTAACAACCATACCATGGTGAAAGTCACTGAGATCCTTCAATCTGATGTTCCATCCTAATATTAACTGAAGCCCTTGACTCATGTCTACATATGTTTATGTACTGAGCTGCTGCTTTATGATTCCTTGATTAGATATTTGCATAAATGAACAGTAGCAAATGAGTTCCTAATAAATTAGTCAGTGTTTGTTGAGCACCGTGACATCTATGGAAAGGTTTTCCATAGCACCTCTGGCCAGGAAGGAAAAAAAATAAAGAAATGATTTGTCTTTGAACCCTGGATACGGCATCAGAAGCGCAACTCATCCCTCTGTGACAGCATCATCAGCACTAATGATCTGATCTTATCACTGCAATGAGTGACGCTCATGAGGTGTAAAAGTAGCCACTGCACTGCTTATGGGTTGTTCTGGACCTGAGCATTTACAACCAAAAGGTTGTGAGTTCTGAGTCAGGATTCAAATCTGTCAGCTGAGTCTCAGCACTGAGTCTGATATAGCCTCCTCAGTGATGATGGTCAACTCTATATTAGTGAGTTCATAGCTGTTTTTACAAAAACTCAGACTTCATCAGCATGAGTGCCAGCTACATACAGGTAGCAGTGACCGATCAAGTGACAAAAACTTGCAGACTGACCGGTAAAGATGTCTTTAACTTTAGCTGCGTTAGCCGGTTAACTAGCAAAAGAGAATATGGAAACAGGGTGAAACAGGGCATTGTGTACATGAGGCTCAGGATCTGGTTAAGACTCCGACTCACTACACATTAAAGCACCAATGATTCACTTTCTGGCAACATTCCTGATGATTCACTTTCTGGCAATAATTTCCTCAACACTTACTATAAAAAACCCAAACATGTCAAATATCTCAGTTTTATATGTCATAAATTTGTTAGCTTAATCACAAATGTTTCAGTCATGGTGCTTCAAGCAGGACCGAAGGCTAGATAGTGTATTTTTAACCATTATTATGTCATTAGACTCAAACAAACCGTAATCAAATAAAGTTAAAAATAAAACTTTAACGTATATCATATTTACTTCTACCTTCAACAACAACACCAATGATATGGACATCAATAGACAATCAGCTGAGAGTTTGGTTCATCCTCCATGATGATGTTATTTCCCATAAGGGACCATGATGAGCGTTGATAGTGAGCTGCCTGGTTTTTGTGTTGCATTGTGGGATGTTTTAAGGAGTTTAGGGAGCCCTTAAAATGGGCAAGTCCCTGATCAGTGCCCTGATACTGAACTAGGGAGCTGATTGAGACACAGTCAGAGACTATAGACGCTACAGCAGAGTTTTAAAATAATGCTTGCAATATAAGAGGAAGTTATTCACACCTTTGAAGGACAATAAACCTGTATTAAAGCTCCTACAATAATCACAAGCTGCTAAGCTCCATACGATGTCTGTGTAGTCCAACATGCAAGAAAATAAAGGGAATGATTGTTGTATAAGGCTGATATTACAAAGAGAAAAGGTTTTGTTGTGAGTACTGTGTGTCTGTATGCTGAGATATTAGAAAATCACAAAGAGTTACTCAGGTGTTAAACCCCACCCCTGAAGGTTAGGAGAGAGAATCCGTGTGAGTGTGAGGCAGTGTGTGCTCCATAACATGCTCTTCAATCATTTTAGGCAATCTTCCTGCACAGAGCATGCTCAGGTGCCGTCTCTGCACATGCTCACTTCCTGTTCATCAGCAAGTCAGTCAAATCATTCCTGTTATATTTCACAGTTTATTGAAATAAATCAGAACTGTCCAATCTTATCCGAGAAAGAGCCGGTGGGCGTGAATGCAGGTTTCCGTTCTGTCCGAGCAGAAGACACGCCCGAGTCCATAGATAGCTGAGATCAGCTGATTGAATAGGTGTGTCTTCTGCTGGACTGGAAAGAAAAGCTGCACACACACACAAACAGCGGCTCTTTGTGGATAAGATCAGACACCCTGATATACATACAGTAAATCCTGATAAATTCAGTGGTGTAACAGTTAATATGAAATAAGGAATACCTCAAACTCCTTGGAGAAGGTGTTGTTGGAGTGAAGGTCTGTGACGTGCTTCACAAAGTCTTTCACTGGAAGAGCAGTGTGTTCTTCTGAAAAAGCACGTTTGCATGTGTATAGTATATATGTACTGTATGTGTGTGTGGACATAAAACACTTAAGATATGTGTGTGTGTGTGTGTGTGTGTGCGTGTGTGTGTGTGTATGTACCTGTATCAAGGAGCAGAGGTGTTGATGGAGCTGTTATGACTCTGGGAGATGTTTTGTCCTCTACGTAAAGAGGTGTTGCCTGAAAGCACTTCCTGTACAAACCCAAGCACCAAAAAAATCTTAGTCACATTGTAATGATAAACGCTATTAAAGCTGATGCAGACCATTCAGGTCGTCAACCAGGACACTACAACCCCAACCCAGACCTTTCTGGACTATTTGGGGTGGGGCACATGATATATTGCACTACAATTGCCCATATCTACACTTTATACATCACAGTCATAATGTTCATCCATCTATCTGCATATACTTCTATCTTTTATATTTTTCCACACACTTCCTTCCTTTTCCCACCTATATAGTGTGAGAATATACCACCCTCTGTTGTAGCACCATGTTCCTGGAGGAACAGAATTCCTAGTATATTATATTCTTATTGATTCTACTTTTATGACAGAGAGAGTCAGTAAAGCATGTCACTACACGTCATACTGTGTACTGTGTCTGTGACATAAAATTTTGCATTTAATTTGAGTTTAAATTTGTTGATTTCTGTTGAGCAATTTATGTCAATTATGAAGAAAAAGTGATAATTTGATTCATTTAATAATTTGATTTTTGATGTCATTTAGTGAACTGAATAAGAAATACTGTTAAGGCAGTTAAACAGGACTGATTTCAGTGACTTCACAAAACCTCTGGGCAGTGGTAGCTCAAGTCGTTAAGGCTCTGGGTCGTTGACCAGAAGATCAAGGTTCAAGCCCCAGCACCACCAAGCTGCCACTGTTGCCACTTGAACAAGGCCCTTAACCCTCCCTGCTCCCATGATGTGCTGTATCATAGCTGACCCTGTGCTCTGACCCCAAACCCCCAAGGATGGGATATATGAAGAAAGAATTTCACTGTGCAGTAATGTATATGTGACAAATAAAGACTACTTAACTTTTTATGAGAATATTACAAGAAGCTGAACAGAGTCCTAAGCCTAAGGATAAAAAAATGTCCTGCTGAGTTCATGTGAACATCACTGCACTAATAGGAAACCAAAGGAAGGAATCACACTCTGTATCATGGCCCTTGAATGCTGGCAGCAATGAGAAGGGAGTCCAAAAAGTAAAACCTTAAAACGTGTGTGTGTGTGTGTGTGTGTGTGATATTACCTCCAGTAGATGAGGATGCTGATCAGCACTAACAGACATATTGCAGTTAGAGTAGACACCACTGCTAGCGGCACCACCGTCCTCTTTTCTCTCTCCGTCCCCCCCACCATTCCCACACGAGACTGTGGACTGCTGTTGCTTTCCTCTGTCCGGGGGGGAAACACAAACGCTGTTTAAGCCACAGAAAATTCCATTTTTAATCCTTATACACTGTATTTTATCCGCTTGCTGAGAAGTGGTCAGTATCTTGGGCTTTTTCTCTGCTTATTGCTTATTCACATGCCATTCTCGAAACGGTTTAAAAGTGTTCCTTGTATAACGCTTTAATCCATTAATAACGCCATGTGAAAGAATCAGATGGATTATTAGCTCCTTGGTTGTTCTTACAGAGATTATTGTTTTCCTCTCCTGGGAGTGTTATCTCTAATAGATTAATTCCCATGGATTAGTGCCACCAGTCTGCATGACTTCCTACTTAGACATTGCTATATTTGTATATTTTGAGTTTGTTTCCTTTTAAGGTTTCTTCCTCATATAATCTCAGGGAGCTTTATGGATAACTTTATACATTTAGAATTTATATTTTTCTGTATATTATATATTTTCTTTTTATAAACACACAGTTTTTCCACATTACCTTGTAATCTCTTGTACCTTTAAATTCTAGCTTTTGCACATTACCTTATTATCTCTTATACCTTTAAATTTCTAGTATTTAGTATTTTTTGCTATATTTTATTTTATTTTATTTCTTATATTTTTTTGTTATATTTTGTACCCTTATATTCTAATTTATTTATTTATTTATTTATTTATTCATTCATTCATTAATATCTATCTATCTATCTATCTATCTATCTATCTATCTATCTACAAAGCAAGAGCACAGTGATTACATGACATCATATAACTGTACAACCTAAAACACAGGGAAAGATACATAATGAAAAAACCCATCCTTGTGTTACTGAGAATTCACCCTGAACGTAAGTGACTTCTCACTCTGATATCACATGCGGGAACATTACATTTCATTTTTATCAAGAAATTAATAAGCGTTAGCAATGTGTCCATTGTCCAGTAAAGTACTATCTGCTTGTATTGTGAGATTTCTAGTGTTTTTAGTGTGTCAGGTCTGTTTGTTGAAACGTCACGGTTGGTGTTTTGAGTGCTAAGCTTCATGAACTTACCGTTAAACAGTGGCTGTGTAGGTTCATGAACATTCTTCCCTGAGACAGTGTTACTGGTGACGTATATGGTATTACTCTCTGCATTGGGAGCTGAAGTCACCGCATTGATTCTCGCTTTGTTCATCCTCGCTCGGCCCTTTCCCTTATCCAGAACAGATTTCAAAACCTCAGTTACCAGCATGGTGTCTTCATTCTCTGGCACAATGTGACTGCTAGGATGCTTGTCATGGCTTCTGGCCTGATCAGGAGAAACGGTCTGAGATTCCACATGCATCCATTGCTGCTCAGATGACGTGGTTGTCCTGACAGAAGGATACAGGAATGCTGGGTGACTGGTGGAGGTGGTGTGGTGCACGGAGCTCTTGGAGGAAGATGTACGAGCGGGTAAAGCTCTGGGTTTGCTGCTTGTCTGACTCGGAGATGACGAGGCCTGTGAGGTCTCCTAAAATAAAATGTAAAAAAAATGTGTCATTTATGCAAATAATACAGCCTGCGATTTTGGTACACTTCTGCAATCAGAGATTTCTTTCATTTTCAAAACAAACTAATCCTACCTCGGTAAAATCTTCTACTTGTGTCGATTCAACAGAAGGATCAGGATCATTTTCTGGAGAATGAGGGTTAAAAAAAAGATTCTATGCCAAAGATATTATGCCATAAAAATCTAATACTGATGTAGTTACAGTTACAGTATGTGGAGTGTGAGCAGGGCAGTGGATATTACCAGGGTCTTCCAGAGGCATGTCTACTATCACTTGGTCACTCATGCGACCCGTCAGGCCATTGGTGCACAGCGCCACCACCTGGACCACATAGCTGTTATTGGCTAGCAAGTTGTGGATAATGGCACCCTGTAAGACAGACCAGTGGAAAATGATTTCAAGCCACTGGTTCATGCATCTCAGAATGATTCATCTCGATAAACAAGAAATATTTTCTTTTTAATCTAATATATTTGTCACATCACCTGAATCCACAAACTCCCATCATATACCACAGCCTACAAACAGGGTTTATCTTCCATCACACACACACACACACACTTCTTCATTCAAATTTACCCACAAACCTGTACTCACTCAGCCACACACTCACACTCACACACTTTAAAGTGACTCTCAATCTCTCTGTCCACTGCAAATTATACACTCTGTGTGCGATAACAAGCCTTGTTCTTCTGCCTGATTGTCTGTTTTGACGTTTTTTGCATTTTCACCCTTTTTTGTTGTTTGCTGATTACCTGAACTTTATTAAACTGTTTCAGTCGCAGCTGCATCCTCTCAGCATTTCCTTACCTGACAATATTTATGTCTAATTTATATATAATATTTATTTTTAATATTAATATTAATATTATTATAATAATATAAATTTATTTTTTTACATTAATTTCCATTTATATTATTATTATTATTATTATTATTATTATTATTATTATTATTATTATTATTATTATTATTATTATTATATTAATTAATTTTTTCCATGTATTTTCATGTAAAATATTTATTGTAGTATTGTTATGTTTTTTATTTCATTTTATTTTAATTTCTGTCACTAAGATTTATTACTAATCCAAACTAAAATGTTCAAAACTCTATCATTTTAGATTTGATCATTTAAAATCTACAGACAGCTTACCACATCTTGGTCCCCGTCAGTCAGGTACTGTCGTTTGGGAGCGTTTTTGCCCTGCAGACTCTGGTAGGTGACAGAATATCTCTCAATGCTGGTTTCATAGACAGCACGAGGCCTTTCCCACGTCACCATTATGCTGGTGTAGTTCTGGGGATCTGCCTGGACGTTCTCTGGCTCTGAGCTGCACACTGAGCACAAGACAGGGTGATCAGATTCATCTATAATAATAATCATCATCATCTTCATAATAATAATAATAATAATAATAATAATAATAATAATAATAATAATAATAATAGTAATAATAATAATAATAAGGGTTTCTTCATTCATGTACTGTGTTTCTCATAGCTATGTTAGGAAGAGAGGGGAAACTACAGAGAGAGTGTGTCTGAAAGAGAGGTTTTGTAAACAGACAATGAACGGTCAGAGAAAGATTGTGGACCAGTGTTCCAAAGTCTGAGGCCCTGGAGCACTGAATAATTGGGATCCCACCACCCCCACCAAGAGGACTCTCATGTTTTAGGGGGAAAAATTAGTAAAGCAGAACATGAGGATGTATAAAATGAAGTGCAAGAAACTTGTATGAAATATTGAAAGAGGAACAAGTGGTATTTTGGAATGATTGTAATGATGATGAGAGAGAGGGAGAGGGAGGGAGAGAGAGAGAGGAGAGAGAGAGAAAGAGAGAGAGAGAGAGAGAGAGAGAGACTGTAGCCTTCCATGTGTGAGATTTTGAAGGCATGAAGGTTGAAATCTGGAGGACAAAAGCATTTATTGTGAGCAACTGAACATGAGGGAGAAAGCAGTAACTGAATATAGAATGAAACTCATCATGGAATGTCTTTGACGGTATTTTAGGGAAAAAAGGAGAGATGGACCAGAAAAGCTGTCCACATACCAAAAAAAAACTTTTCCACTTTGTGCAAGTCTGCTTGGAAAAGGGAACAAAGGAAGGGCCATGCTGAGGGGAAAAGATGTTACTTAGCAACGCTAGCTCACTGCAGCCAGTAGTGGTTTTTGTTGTTGCTTTTTTTTAGACAAGGGCATCATCAGAGTTTAAGCACTGAATCAGAGCTAGTGAATTAGAGCACATGTCAGATAAACAAGAATGGTGTGTGTGTGTGTGTGTGTGTGATACTCACTAGGAGCAAGGACTTCCTCTGTTCCAGTGTAAGATGAGAAAACCTGTCCCAGAAACTGCTGCTGTTGCTCCCGGTAGTTGTTCTGCAGGTAATCTGTCAGCATCACATATCCAGCCTGCTGCATGGTCATCACCTCACAGAACACCTCCAGCTACACACACACACACACACACATACACACAGAGAACACCTTCAATATATACACACACAGAACACCTTCAGCTATACACACACACACACACACAGAGAACACCTTCAATATATACACACACAGAACACCTTCAGCTATACACACACACACACACACACACAGAGAACACCTTCAATATATACACACACAGAACACCTTCAGCTATACACACACACACACACACACACACACACAGAGAACACCTTCAATATATACACACACAGAACACCTTCAGCTATACACACACACACACACACACACACAGAGAACACCTTCAATATATACACACACAGAACACCTTCAGCTATACACACACACACACACACACACAGAGAACACCTTCAATATATACACACACAGAACACCTTCAGCTATACACACACACACACACACACACACACAGAGAACACCTTCAATATATACACACACAGAACACCTTCAGCTATACACACACACACACACACACACACACAGAGAACACCTTCAATATATACACACACAGAACACCTTCAGCTATACACACACACAGAATACCTCCAGCTACACTGATCAGCCATAACATTATGACCACCTGCCTAAGATTGTGTTGGCCCCTTTATTGCTGCTAAAACAGTCCTGACCCGTCCTGCACTGTGTATCCTGACACTTTTCTATCAGAACCAGCATTAACTTCTTCAGCAATTTGAGCAACAGTAGCTCGTCTGTTGGATCGGATCACATGGGCCAGCCTTCACTCCCCACGTCCATCAATGAGCCTTGACCGCCCATGACCCTGTCACCGGTTCACCACTGTTCCTGCCTTGGACCACTTTTGATAGATACTGACCACTGCAGACCGGGAACACCCCACAAGAGCTGCAGTTTTGGAGATGCTCTGATCCAGTGGTCTAGCCATCACAATTTGTCCCTTCATCAAATTCACTCAGATCCTTACTCTTGTCCATTTTTCCTGCTTCTAACATCAACTTTGAGGACAAAATGTTCACTTGCTGCCTAATATATCCCACCCACTAACAGGTGCCATGATGAGGAGATCATCAGTCTTATTCACGGCACCTCTCAGTGGTCATAATGTTATGCTGATATAGAACACACACACACACACACACACACAGAACACCTCCACCTATAAACACACACACTAAAGGGCTTTTCAGATGTGAACTAGTGGCTGAGTGAACAGAATCCTGATTTGTGATTGGATAAATAGCACTTTAAATAACAGCTTGTCTCACAAGATGCTAACTCTGTCACTAAATTACAGTGTGAAACATTCCTCTACCCGGGGTTAAAAGCAGGGTTTAGTACAACCAGAACCTGTGGTCAATGCAGTGTGGAAATCCCTGTACAGTACAGTGAGAGAAAGAAATCAGGCACATATTACATAACTCTTCAATCCCACGCATAAATACACACATAAGGAGCAGAATACAAGCCATTTAATTATCTCAACGCTACTGTTTTACAGGTTTCCACCTTCCTGAGGAATACATCCTTCTTGCGAGTGTACACGAGTATTTGTATGAGTTTTGCAGTATTTGTATTATCACACAGTATACGGCCTTTCTGTTCTGTTTCTCACCTCCTACGTGTCGGACCACCACATGGAGATGTACCACCCACATTTGGTAACAAACTGATAAGCGTAATAAAAAAGTCCATTTTTCAAGGCACATTAATGACCTGGTGTTAGACATGACTTCATTGTTTAAAAGCTGAGACTACACAACTCAGACACTCGTTATAGTCCAGTGGTCATCCTCACTGTGGCTTGTCTAAGACTCACAGATACTGTTTATTCAGCCATATCCAGGATGCTTTCAGGCAGATATTGACCTAGCACTTGAACCGCAGCATTCAACTCTTCCAACTCGTTTTCCAGCTCACAGATTTGAAACTATTTGAGCCATTTTTAAAAAGGGGACAGGTTACGAGTGATCAAATAACTGCATAACCCATAGCATCATAGACATAGAGGTGATCACAACAGCACTTCCAGTGTTGCAATGCTTGAGCTTTTGAGTTTAATGCAGAGATCTGGATTTGTACACAAAGCTCAACCACACCCAAGCAACAGGTTGGATCATGACCAGGGCTGAAGAACAGGGCCACCATGATGCCTATACTAGGATGCTGATCGATTCTTATATTGGGATGCTGGCCAAAAACTAAAAGCAAACTTAAGATTTAACATTCATGGGGAAAGTTACAACTGCTTTGTGTGTGGCATGACATGAATATTTCATCTCTCTGTAGGAGAGCTGGTGACACCTCATTCCTACAGGTAGACCAGGATATACACAAAGTTTGTGTAATTCACCAAGCATGGTTCGCACAACCCACGCTGCAGGGCATACGCTAATTATCCAGGAAAAATGTTTGCTTCTCTCTTCTAATGAAGCACTGGATGGTAGAGTGCAGGTTGCATAATTATAAAAACCAGCATGACCAAACAAACCATCCACACTTGAGGTCAGGCAACAGCAGGGAGTATCACACCCTCAGGCCCATAACAGGTGACCTCATCCATCTTGTGGGCTCTAAACAGCACCAGCCACTTAAGAGACGGAAATCCCTTGGTCCCAACACTGCTCTAGCTAATGATTGAAACACACTACCAGCTTCATCACTTAGCAGATCTACTGTCCAGGATGGAAGAAGACATGTGGCACACTTAGTCATGTCACCTGTCGCTATGGCTCCTCTCTTTAACACAGCAACTGAGGACAGAAACCCAGGAGTCTAGAACACACTACTGAATGCAAGAGCCACTAGTTCATGGGTTCTTTATACCCTTAGATGGAAGCTGTTTGGTCAATGGTGTGTACTCCATGGGCTAGATCCTTTGCACTTGATTGATTCCTTGTGTCGCAAAAAAATGTCTCTCCCTAAGGACTTTAGTGGAAACAAACAAGACACCAAGTACACTAAAGGTGCATCTGGCTTCCAAATCCGTGTACAACAACGCCAAGCCTCTCTGAAGGTTCATACATTTTAGTACAATTCAATTCATTTCACTTTATTTGTATAGCGCTTTTGAAAATGGACATTGTCTCAAAGCAGCTTTACAGAAGTATAGAAACATTGAAAAAATGATAAAGTTACTATTTATTCATAGCATTTATCCCTAGGGATACATCTACCATGTTTCTCTAAAAGTCTCCTGTTTGGTGTAGTAGTTTAAGCATCCTCTTTATGAGTTTATGCAAGATCTCAATTAGTGGCTCTGAAAACCGTCTTTTTCCTGGTAGTTATTTAGCCAATTGAGGGGAAGAACTGCATACTCTGGAGCTGAAAGAGTATGGATACATTGTTAGGTGTGTTTCTGGGGCTGTTAATACAGTTAATATTCAAGCATTTTTTTTTTTATCAAAGACTTTTTTTATTGGAAATTTAAACAAGATACATATACATACATACATTATTATTATTATTATTATTATTATTATTATTATTATTATTATTATTATTATTATTATTATTGTTGTTGTTGTTGTTTCCCCCCACCACCACCCATTCATCAAGAAATAAGAGGAAAAAGAAAAATAAATAAATAAAATAATAAATAAATGAATAAATAAAAATAAATAATAGACTACTAAAGAATTTAAAAAAAAAAAAAAAAAAGGTATTAGAGAAAGAGACTGAAATAGGAATCTGTCATTACAGATCCAATTTATCTGCATCTATATTTTCAAAGTGGCTCATAAATGGTTGCCAGACATCATAAAATTCCTGAGTGGATCCCTTTATGGAATAACAAATCTTTTCTAGATGAGTAAAATACAAGACATCTTTAATCCAGTGAGCACCCACTGGTGGCAACGGTTCCTTCCACTTAAACAAGATCATTCTCCTAGCGAGAAGGGAGCTAAAGGCTATCATATTGGCCTGGGCGTCACTCAGGTGTACACCACTTGTGCACCAAAAACCAAAAAGTGCAATGAATGGGGATAGTTCTTGTGGTATTTGGCATATTTTTGAAAAAGTATAAAAAATAAAACTCCAAAAATGATATAGCGTAGCTGGTTCCTGCTTACATCGGTCACATGTGGGATCAAAATCCTCTCTGATCTTAGCTAGTTTTACCTTGGACCAGTGAAGCCGGTGGACAATTTTAAATTGAACTACTGTGTGTTTAAGGCAGACTGATGATGAGTAAATTCTATGTATTATCTTTTGCCAGAGTTTATCTGAAATTTGTTCTTGTATATCATTTTCCCATTTACCTTTAAGTACATCTAATGTGGCTGAATTACTTGTGTTTAATTACTTATATACAACACTAATCATCTGTTTAGCATCTGGTTTACATCTATACACAAAATCTAAGAGGGATGGAGGAGGAGACAAAGGAAAAGAGTCAGAGTTATGGGAAATAAAGTTGTAGATAGCTATAGAAATGTGTCCTGGGAATGTTAAACTTTTGTACAAGTTGTTCGAATGAGCCAAAGATATTGTCAATATAAAGACTGTATACTGACACAACACCATATTTTAACCATACCCCGAAAACATTATCTGTATAGGACGGAGCAAACATACAGTGCCCATTCAGTGGTGCTATCAAAGATAGATCAATAAGCTTGAAATGACAACAAAACTGATTCCAAAGTTTAACTGAGTGTATAACCACTGGGTTTGAGGTTAAACCAGATGTGGGCTGTTTTTGTGGTAATTTAGCACATAATAATGATAAGAGAGATATTGATCCTGTTGATGCCGCCTCTATAGCTACCCAGATGGGAGGATTGACAATCATACCTCGCATACCACCATCATACCACAATAATAAAGAAAGTTTGGAAGTGCCATTCCTCCTGATTCACGAGGCCTCTGTAGAATGCTTTGTTTAATATGTGGTTGTTTTTTATTCCAAATGGAAACAGATTCATTTTAATTGTGTTTATTCTTCCAACCAAGGAGAGAGGTAGCAAGTCCCATCGTTTAAGATCTAATTTTATATTGGAAAGTAGAAGCTGATAATTAGCCTTGTACAGATCGGCATGGTTATGCGTTACCCAAATCCCCAGGTATTTAATTTTTCTGGGACTGATCTTAATCAAGCATTTTTTTAAAGTGCAGATATGTTCCATAAGGACCTAATATCACGTTTCAATAAGGATGAGTAATAAACAATGACAAGAAATTGTGGTTAGCACAGCGACAGGATCCGTGGCTCATCTTTGAGGTTACTGTGATGAATAAGTGAATAAATAAATGAAAGAAAGAAAGATAATAAAGTCTGTTTTGCGTAACAGACACGGTTGTAATCACGATGCAACATTCAAGACAATTAAAGAAAAACTGCTAGCAGTGTAAGACGTGTATGGGAGTGAGTTTACTGAGCATAAAAAAAGAAAAGAGAAGCTCTGACCTGCGTTTCAGAAATCAGCACCGTGTCTCTGAACACAATCCACTTGACTGTCTCTGTGCAGGGCGGCGTGGTGAGCGAGCCGTTGTAGATGAAATATTTAGCTGTTGACTCGGGCAGGAGACCAAGTAGACGAAAGGACTCGAGCATGCTACTTTTACCTTCATAACAAACAGGAAGGAAAATATGACATCATATAACGTATAGATGAAAATCTCTGTAATGTATTTTTAAGTAAATATCTAATCAAGTAGATCAAATATGAGAGGTTTTAAATGAAAAAAGTTTCTAGCAAAAATCTGTGTAGATTAACTTGTCCAGAGTCGCAGTTATGATCTATGAAACTGTTTTCTCCTGCATTTTGAAAGTGGATCATTTATCTGATGTTTTTCAATGTAATGAGGCTCACACATCTGGCAAACTTGTTATATACGTTTATATTTGGGTAAAGTACATTGTGCGCCCTGATGAATATATTCTTCTCTCTTATAATCTTGATTGTCAAGGATTAATAAAATCACAGCCAAAGTTTTCTTCACTACTTTAACTCACAGACTGCCAATAATCTATGATAATGTGAATTTTGTATTTAACTGTACTGTAAAAAAAAAAAAAACAAGCAAACAAACAAACAACCCCCACATACCGTAGCGACTGACGGCGTTGACCCCATCGATTAAGGCAGCATAGTTGTCATTATCTTCAAAGCCCTCCTGTGAAACCATGCACATGTCTGAGTACCAAGAGGCAAAGAAAAAGGAAGTAGCGTTGAACTGAGAAGTACTGACTCACCTCAAACAGCACGGCCAGCGCAGTGATCCTGCCATTAGCCCTCAGAGCATCGTCTATAGAGTCAAACTCATTTTCCTCATAACAGTAAATCTGCATCTGGGAGTGACAGCATGTGAGTGGTAGTACAGCAGCATGAAGAAACAAGCATTTCAAACTACTGTAGCAGCGAGCCTCTGGGTGCGAGTCTGCATTTATTTGTCACAGAGATTGTGCACATTAGAGTGGAATAATGTCAGAGAATAAGCAGCTTTTACTCTGTGTGAGAAATCTGAAAATGTATATTAACAGTTAATTATATTAGCACATAACCATTAATATTTAATATTATAGTACTAGGTGATCAGTATCAAAATATAGTTTTCTCCTTGTTCTACCTTCTACTTAATCTTTTCTACTAATTGTCTTAATAAACGTGAAAAATCAGTTACACATTATTTCTATTTTTACTGCAGTAAAGGAACTACATATTGTCCTACAGTATACTATATTGCTAGATACAGTAGATCAGCTTGATGCTGCAGTCCGTTGTATTCAGAACTCAGTTCTAAGATGATTTAAACCTGAGATGTCCTCAGATCTGATCTAAACACGTTCCAGGTGATGCCCAGAGAAAGGTCATGTTTGTTTGGTCAGTCTCTGAGTTTTAGAAACATGTGTGTGTGTGTATGTGTTGTGCCCTCTGATCCTCTTTCTTGTACCCTGAGCCTTTTGGAATAGATTCCAGGTTCAACATGATCCTGTGTAGGATAATCAGTGTGGAAAATGAATGGATGGATGGATGGAAGTTTTTTTAAGTAAAGAAAGATGTAATGGGAATTCTCTTGCTGTTGACGGTCTGCCTTAATGTTGCATTGATTGTAGAGATTAGTTTGGATGTTGTGCGAGTTCCCACATGGAACTCCGAGTTGAATGTCCATTCTATTGCACTTTTCCGTGTCAGAAGTTGGGTTCTTCCAAGATCCGAGTACAGAACGGATTGCAGCATTAATCCTTAACTCTTGATCCTAGAGTGCATTTCCTAGAGTATGTGTGAAGATGTGTCAACATGCCTCTTACCTCTAGAGGAAATTTGTAGCCGTTGAGGCTGTGTTCTGAACCGTCCGATGAGGCGTTGCAGCGGCCCCAGTGGAACGTGATTCTGGCTACTCTGAACCGTGACCCGAGTCCTCCTCCACTGACATAGTACTGTCCATTCACACTGATCACCACTGAGAAACACACACACACACAATTAAATAATTAACAATCCTGGTATGAACTTTACAAAGAATTAACACTCACTTCCACAAAGAATTGAATTTAAGCTTGAGAAAATGCAAAAAAGTGCTATTCATTTCCTCTATAAATACTGTACTTGTAGAGATCTGTGAGGAAAGACCTGGTGTGTTTAGTCGTACAGTAATTGCACCAAAAAATGATATCATTCTACACGATAATTCATTATTCTGTCAGCAGAGATGGAGGTATTCAGCTCAGGAAGATGTATTTCTATAAAACAAAAGGTGTTTACTTTCCATCACGCAACATAACATTCTCAATAAATTAAACGAGTATATCTAATCAAATTTGGAAGTTGTTTTCTTTATCAAGCGTGACCCATGAAAAAGAAAATCCACCTGTTTTTCCATCATTGGTGATGGTAGACTCGGACATGAGCTGGTCCCAGTTCTCCAGCTTCAGATCCTGGTACTGCACCTGAACCTGGGTGAAGCTCTCTTCGATGTTGATGGGCGACTGTCTGGCTCCGTTGCAGGAGCGGTACTTCTTTACCCAGTGCTGCTGGTTCAAACTTCCTGTGGAGATACAAATGTCTCTTTTTTTATCAACCGCAAGAGCTTGAGCATGTCAGAGAACAGGTCATTAGGAAAGGATTTGACTCCAAGACTTAGTTTTTGGATCAGTGAGTTAAATTTGGCACTGAGCTGAATTAGGATGAATGAGAGAATTATAGCTGTAGAGATTAATTCAAGGTCGATTTACTACGAAACAGCTAGCTGGATCGCTAACTCCAGCTATATGAAGTAGGCCTCTGAGCTGCAGTATCTCAAGATATGAGATACAGCTTCTGCACAACAATGTTAATTGCAAATTGAATTGAATTGATCAGTGTACAAAATATACCTCTCCATATAGAAGACAAATTTTGAAAAAGAAAAGTGATAAAATCTAGGACTCAAGGGTTTCTATTCCGAATACATCAGCCATATTCCACAGATCAGTGAAAATAATTCTGATCCCAAATGCTCGTCTCTGTCTGCTAAATTCATTATTAATAACATTTTGTGTGATTTTTAAAACATACAAACTCTCTCAGACACTGGTGTTATGGAGCCCCGAGGTTTAATAGCCTTGATCAAAGGTTCAACAGGGACAGCTCAGAGGTGCTGGGGCTTGAACCCACAACCGTCTGATCAGTAACCTAAAACCTTAGCTTTTGATTAAATTCTAGAGCAGAAATGGTCTGGTCACATGACTGAACTGATAATGATACTTGTTGAGGACAAGTGAGTGAATATATCTGCTCTCCAACTGTAACAGTAATCTTTCTACCCATCTCATTCACCTTAGGGGGGAAACATAATAGCAATGTATAATTTGCTTAGAATCGTCTTCTTTTTATTGCATTTCATCTAACATATGCTATGATACTGAAACATAGTCTAACATCCCTCACTGGGAAACTTGCTGAATGGCCCACATGGCAGAGTGAGAAATAAATAAAGTAACTATAGACGGTCCAGCGCTGCGGCTGAATCACGTATGCAGATTGTATGAGGCAGATGGAAACGGGTCTCCCAAGCTTATGCATGTCAAATAAACATGCCACTCACACACCCACATACTTTAACACCTTACTCACACACACACACACACACTGTTGAATAATAGCGTAACGCATTCCCCACCTCCATTCTCACCTCAGCTTCATTCTAATTATTCGACTTCATTGTTCCTTGCTTTAAATCTCCCCACAAGCTGACAGCTCATTAGTGCATCTCTAAACAGATTTGAAGAAGCCCGCTGCTTCCCCTGTGCGTTACAGAAACCCGGCCTGCAGGGTGTGTGAGGTCGCCGTCATGAGAAAGATCGGTGGAATCAGATGGCAGCACTAACCAGACCAAGTCTATTCAGGGAGATTAAAAGCAATGTGTACTGCAAGCTGGGACGGAAAGGTGAAGCTCTCGTAATGCTGCTGAGTCTCATCTGGCCCCTGCAGAGGCACACGGCACAGCAATGACATGCTATAATCAGCCGCAGTCAGCGCTGCTATGGTTACAAATGGCAAAGGCATTTCGGAGGAGACAAGCACGCAGAGGAGGCTTAGAAATATATACACAAGACGCCGGACTCGCAGCACAGCTCGTCCAGATGTTCTTCATATTGCAGAATACACATTTCACATTCAGAGGAAATAAATGCATACGTTGAATGCAGTGTGTTTGGATAAATTCATCTAATAAACATGAATCTTTACATTTGTAGCTACATTATGTTCCCCGATTATGTTGAGGTCATAATTTTTACCTTTCAGTAACACAGCCAGATTTGGAAATTTCCACAAATGTTTGATAAAAGATAAGCCTAAGATGTTTTTTTAGGGATAGAGTACTAGCAGGTGCAGGAGAGTGTGTGAATGAATGAATCAGCGTACATTCATCAACAGATATCAGTCTGACAGCTACTCATAAGTAACTCTGGTGATTAAGGATATTATAGTACACATTTTGTACTGAAATGAAGCGACTCATCTAAAATGCCTCCTTTGTACAGCATGGTTTCATTTTCTTCTTTTTAAGTGTGTTTTTAAAAGATTGTAGCACTTAAGAGGTGTGTCAGGTCCCGCCGTCAGAGAAAGAGAAAAAGGGGCTGTTTTGTGTGGTGGAGTAATGTGTGTTTCTGCCCTCCCTTTTGCTCTTTGGGAGTCTTGGGACTAAGCTTGTGTTGGTCCCACTCTTTCACATGTTAATATATTTATTCACAGTTCAGTGCACATACACACTGTTGGCTTTCCCCCCTTCTCTTCTCCGGGACACTCAACAAAACAGGCTTTCCAACTCAGAGTTTCTCACTGCTACAAATACTTTGGCCTCTTTTAATAATTTAAGATCGGGAATGTTTCCATATATAACGTCCTTTAAAAGTCCCAGAACAGCAATACTGTTTGTTTTTTCCGGGACATTTCAGTCAACACAATGAACAGGGTATATAAAGTAACCAAGTCAGGCAATACATGTGGTGTTCACTCATAAACAGATCAAGTTCAGCTGTTTTTTATGTCTGTAGTCCAGGGTCAGACACGATACTGACTTATTAGTCCAGCAATTTCCTAGAAACATCTTCACCACTCTCTATTTTTCCTTCATGAGCTGCACTTACTATTAAAGCTTTGCTAGTATTATGGTACACCACTTGCTTATTTGCTTGGCATGCAGCACTGTTACACTGATACACAGGGGATTTAAGATGTACAGAAAGATGAAGATTAAATCAGCAAGGTTAAATATAACTTGTCTATGTTTTATGTTCTATATCTATTCACTCCCTCTATTTAAAACACTGTGCTGATACAAGGCAGGGCCTCCCTCTGCTCTCAAAACATAATAAAGTAGTCTCAATTCTTTATGGCACATATTCCACAAGATGTTGGAAAGATTGCTCTGAGGTTCTGGTTGATATGAACCATATCCTGTAGGTGCACGTTCATGCTGTGAATTTCCTCGTCTATCAAATCCAAAATGTGATCTACTGGATTCAGATCCGGTGACTGGGGAAAGAACTCATGAAACCAGCTTGAGACAAATTTTGCTTTGTGACGTGATTCATCATCATCATTAAAAAGGTACATTATGGTCATGAAGAGATGCTCATGATCAGCAACAATACTCTAATAGTCTGTGGCTTTAAAGTGATGATAGCCTGTCCAAAGTGTGCCAAGGAAACATTCCCCACCATTACACCACCTCCACCAGCCTGGACTGTTGACACAAGGCAGGATGGATCCATGGAGTCATTCAGTTGGTGCCAAATTCTGACCATCTGTGAGCCTCAGCAGAAATCCAGATTCATCAGACCAGTTTTGGTGAGTCTGTGTCCACCGCAGCCTCAACTTTCTGTTCTGGGATGTCCAGAGTGAAACCCAGCATGGTCTTCTGCTGTTGTAGTGCAACAGCCTCAAGTTCCTATGTGTTGTGTATTCTGAGATGCTTTTCTCACGTTCTTGCCCCGTTATGATGAGTGATGTGAACACTAGCTGAAGCTGTTAGACCATATATGCATGATTTTATGCACTGAGCTGCTGCTACATGAATGGCTGATTAGATGATTAGATAACTCTATGAATGTGTAAACTACTGGCTTATACCCAAAACTAAAATGGGGTGAAATTGCATTCAAAGGCTGCAGTGCAGGTGTCATACAGGTATTTTAATAAATGATATCTGATGCCAAACTGAAGTGATGACATTTACTGTGTGCGGAAATTAGCTAGCAAGGTTTAGACACAGACGACCTGTGAGTGAGTGAGTGAGTGAACCAGTAAATGAGTGAGTGAGTGAGTGAGTGAGTGAACCAGTAAGTGAGTGAACCAGTAAATGAGTGAGTGAGTGAGAGAGAGAGAGAGAGAGAGAGAAAGTGAGTGAGTGAGTGAAATCAACATCTTGATTAAATGAAAATATCTTGAATCTGGTCTAATATCTAGTATTTCCTATTATAAGATGGCAACAGACCAAATATCACAAGCCTACTTGTACATCTAGTGTTCAGTGCTCTTATAATTGGAAATCTGACTATATTCAAGACCATTTCTCTTGAAGTCATTTTCCATTAATGTACTGCAGCCTTTCACATTCCTAAATGCTTTTCCTTTCATTCTAAATGCCAAGAGCAGGAGCTCCTAGAGCTTATTCAGCTCACTCATTCAGCACAGAGCCAGTAGTCGGACGGTGGCCATGACACTGATCCTACTTTATCCGTTTCCATCAGGGACTTTATATCCTCGACCATCTCCATTTCCAGAGGAAGGAGGCAGACTTATAAATACCGCTGGGTTTTGTCCAGATACAGCACGCTGAGTGGAGACAAAGAAAGCACACAGACAGCAAGAGGACTTGTTTTGAAGGCACTCACCTGTGTAAGACCAGTCCACGTCCTCTGTAAACCTGTGCTGCTCTCGCAGGTATTTGCTGCTTAGGCCCACTACAGAGAGAGAGAGAGAGAGAGAGAGAGAGAATGAAAAAAAACATATCTTGGAGTGGAAAGAGTGATTCAAACTAAAAAGCAGACTAAAAAAAGAATAAACACTGACTGGATGCTGTATTTCATATCCATGAGCACAGGAAGCTTGAACATCCTGACTAATATGTCGTGTGTGTGGCTGAAGTGGATGATGCTTTCTTTCTGTTACAGCAAAACCCAGAACTGTTTCAGCCCTTGTTTATCTTACTCCTTTACAGCGGCGCTGTATCACTTCAATTACTTGTGTAAATGAACACGCTGAGGAGGAAAATGAGACATTATCATTTCAATTCTTCATGCGACCTGTTGCTGTGTTTTGTTCCCCTCGAGCACACAGAGACAGAACACATCACAGTCATGCAGCATTTGATGCGTACCCACACACACACACACACACACACACACACACACACTCACACACACACACACTGCAAAAGGGAGATTCTGAAGACTCTGAAAAATATGGAGATTAAAAGCCATTTTCCATTTATAAAGCACACAGCAGCGTTAATACACACAGCTCTCAAGCACAAACAGCCCAAAATCACAAACATTAATGTTCCAGATGACCTAAAAACGTTGTGAATCCCTGAGGACACGACATGATGATTAAAACTCAATATAAACAAGTAGAGAAATAGATACATAGAACACAGAGGACCAAAACCTGATCCAGAATGTTAAATCTATCTACACGTACTGTCTGCGTCTAAAACATTCAGTTTGTCAAACAAGAAAACCTGCAGGATAGCACAGCACTAAAACTGTCCGCCTTCCAGTGTTTGCTTCAGTGATCTTAACAGGAAAAAAAGTCATTTTTTTCAGTTTAGTAGCCAAATGGCGTTGGCTTGATGAGCTTCCTGACTTAAAAAGTAAAGAAAAATGTGCAAAAACTGAAAAATTAAGACTTTTTTAAGCTGGCGAGACTCTGTCGACACTTTCAGTTGTTGAGATCTCATCATACTGTGGCATGGAATTTTACTCAAATGGAAATACAGTTTGGAATTATTTACATAATTTTTGTAAATGTGAAAGAAAAACATCCAACGCTTATTTACTGTGAGTAATATGTGGGATGTGGTCGCTTAGGGGTTAAAGTGTGGGACTACTGATCAGAAGGTTGTGTGTTTGATGCCCAGGTCCACCAAGCTGCCACTGCTGAGCCCCTGGGCAAGGCCCTCAACCCTCAATTACTCAGTTAATGAAATGACATAGATGTTGAACTAAGTACTTTCAGTCCATCTCACATTACAGCCTACAAACATGACCGCCGACTACTGGTGTGTGTTTTCATGGAAAGATTGTATTTATGACTTGAACACACATCAGCTCGATCACAAAGTCGTAATTAACGAGCAGGAAAACTCAGGATTTTCTTTGACCTCTATTTTTCTGTATTAAGGGAGAGTCTGGTAGAACAAAAATAATATATTTTTTTAAAAACAATAAGACTGTATTTGCTATATTTTTTCCACAGTACAATCTCCCCACCAGCATCCTCACGTTCAGCTTAGTGCTAATAAACACACCTGTTAGTAATCAGCCTCTGCCTATACACACACACACACTCACACTCTCTCTCTCTCTTTCTCTCTCTCACACTGATGGTGCGTTCAAGTCAGGCCAAAAAGATTGTATTTTTAGTTAAAGGAAAATAAACTAAGAGCGGTCATTTGTTGGGGTATTCTGGATTTTCTTTGTAAAGAAACGTCTTTCTGAAGTAAACGTAAATGTTTACTCATATAAGAAGCTGATTTCAGTTATTATGTGTTAGTTTTATGCAGCAAGTTACTATAATAATAATAATAATTGTAATAATAACTGGTTAACATTTAAGCCTATATAAGAGAGAAATGGTTTGATTTGTCGTTGGACAGCTTTTTTATTTACAATAAAACAAGCTAATGGCCTGCACAAAATATTATAGCATTGTAAAATTGCGATATATAATATGTAACACACGTGATGCACATTTTTAATTTAGAATTATTAATCTAGAAGTAAAGTTAAAAACCTTGCTGTATTTTTTAATATATGTTTACTGTATTAAGCGATGGTTCACCTCCATTTCGCACCAACCAAAGTGACTTGAACGCACCTGAACTTGTAATTACGACTTCTTAACTCGTAAACACAAACTTCCAGGAGGACTTGAATGTACAGTAAGACTCTATGTGAAGCGTCACTGAGTGTGCTCGTTACCTGACTAGCCAAGCTCTTGTTTGTGTGTTTGCTATTCTGGTGTATGTAATTTGCAGTGTGCCTCTGGTATATTGCTGTTTGTTGATCGCCTGACCTTTGGTCTGTCCCTGTTTCTGAGATTGCTTCATGTATTGAATCAGTTTGCCAGTATTAATACAATTCTACCCTGCAACTGCAGCCATCACTGACTCCATGGCATGAAACATGTCAGGATATTTATAGTGAGTTATCACGTCTGGTCTATAAATTAATATATTTTTGCCAATACACGACTGCGACACCACTTTTGAAAACACTCATTTTCATATATTCATATATTTCATATATTCTCATACATTTTCCAGTGAAGTGAAAATGTCTTGGGTCAGTTAAAGGCCGGCTCGGTCACGACCCTGTATGTAGAGAAAGCTCTTTGCTGTAATAAAACACATAATGGCTATAATTCAGAGTGACAACAACAAGAGCTTGGAACTTTTCAATGGGAAACCGCTGACAGTTTGTTTTAAAGGAAATGCAGAGTAAATTCCCTTAGTGTGTAATGTAGTATTTAGTATTTTTGTTATATTTTATTTTTTTTTTGTTTTATTTTTTGTATTATATTTTGTACCCTTAAATTCTAGTATTTAGTATTTTTTATTTCTATTTTATTTTTTCCCATTGGGATGAATTATCTATCTATCTATCTATCTATCTATCTATCTATCTATCTATCTATCTATCTATCTATCTATCTATCTATCTATCTGTCTGTCTGTCTGTCTGTCTGTCTGTCTATCTATCTATCTATCTATCTGTCTGTGTGTCTGTCTGCCTCTCTGTCTATCTATCTATCTGTCTGTCTGTCTATCTATCTATCTATCTATCTATCTATCTATCTATCTGTCTGTCTGTCTGTCTGTCTGTCTGTCTGTCTGTCTATCTATCTATCTATCTATCTATCTATCTATCTGTCTGTCTGTCTGTGTGTATCTATCTATCTATCTATCTATCTATCTATCTATCTATCTATCTATCTGTCTGTCTGTCTGTCTGTCTGTCTATCTATCTATCTATCTATCTATCTATCTATCTATCTATCTATCTATCTATCTATCTATCTGTCTATCTGTCTGTGTGTCTATCTATCTATCTATCTATCTATCTATCTATCTATCTATCTATCTATCTATCTATCTATCTATCTATCTATCTATCTATCTATCAAACAAACAAACAAACAAGGTCCAGAATCGATTCATCAAGTCCTTGAGTTTGTTCTCATGTCTAAACCTTCATCTCAGACTGTAAGACTAATGTTCTGTATCTTGTTGTACAGGACTAAATTCAGATGGTGGTGATATAATTAATGGAATATTTGCTGTAGGATTAGATGTAAATGTGAGGAGGGGTAACACAGCACTGCTGTCAATAGAACAGACTTGACCCTGCATGTGTTTTGAGCTTTGGCCTAAGACCTGCTGATCACACAGCTGAAGAAGGCTTGGTGTCAGTGGCTGTTGGTGGGAAACACCTGTTCTACAGGGCAGATGGAACAACCGGACAGCTCCATGCTTGCACCACGCTAATTGAATATGTTCTTCTAAATTCTTTGGAAGCCCAGTGTAGAGAAAATTTGCTCTAGTTGTATCATGTATCATTTTACTCATTGATATATCATCATATAGAGTTCAGAATCAGCTTTGTTGCTGATAACACTGTGGGTTTTACACCTACAAAGACTTTGCCTTAGTGCACAACAATAAAAAATATAAACATAAGAACATAAAGAAAAATCTAAAAGAGGAGATTAACTGTGTAGAGAACATGAATAAATATTTACGCTGTGGAATAGTGCAGTATTATAATGTCTAAAAAGTGCAAACAATTAAATTACTCTACAGTCAGTGCAGATGGAATCATTAACTGTACATTAATTTTACATTAGTGACCAGTGCAAAACTCACAGATTGAGGGTGGAAGGGAAGCTAGAGACACAGGTGCAGTATGGCTGTCTGAGTCGTGTGTGTTAATGTGAGGCGTATGAACACAACACAGGGGGTTTGTGTTTATGTGTTGATGTCCAAATAGGCAGACAAGAGACCATGGTGGGTCCTGCATGTTGCTGATGAGGCCAGTTGCTGATGGAAAGAAACATGTAAAGTGTTGTGATTGCATTGATTTATATCTCTATATTCATGTAAACAGTTGTTTTGAGCAGGTTTATTTGTCTAAAGAGAGTTTCTTTAAGCTCTAGAGCATTTCTATCAACAAGCCAGAGGATCTGAGAGTTCATGAGAATGTTATAGAAGGTAGGCAGAAGCAGATATAAATGCAGTGAGAGATTATGAGGAAAATACACAGGCAAACAAATCTAATTTAGGGGGGGGGGGGGACAAAACTCAGGAGCAAACTAGAGATCAAAACCAGATAAGCAATACACAGTAAGGCTTGGTAACATCAGGTAAAGAACACAATGAGCGATTATTTCACAACATAAGTGTAGTCCTTAAAGACTGTGTAAGGTTATTAGAGGTCAGGTGAGTGAGAATGTGACAGTCCATTGTGGCCGTGTTGTGCTCTGGGACACAGAGTTCCCTGGAGCTGAGAGTTGACCTGACAGACAATTATCTCTCAAAGCTGGAAGATCACAAATCTTGGGTCTTGAGCAGTAACATGAGCACAATAACTTTAATAATAATTAAAGAAATAAAATAAAAGATTCTTCCTGTTATTATTATTATGGGCAAATGTGCAGAATGTGATAGTTAGTTCAGATATATGAGCAGTAACATGTTCTTCTTTGAGGTAGAAGTGGAGAGTGAAGGCAGCATGATGAAATGACCGTACCTGACCAGACAGCTCAGCAGAGCAGGTTTCTTTTTTTTTTTTGTACTAATAGATGGAGAGGAAAGAGCCTTCATTCATCTGAGTACATTATTCAGATATTCAGACGTATATGTATTCTAAACAGACACGAATGGCAGAGACGATTCCTACTTATTTATTTTTTAAAAAAATGAATGTGGTGCTTGGCCACTTGAATTAACATTCTTCATCGTTATAATAAGAAAACCTTCCTGGGAAAATCATTCTGGCATTAAAATGATGTGCAGCTTAAAAAAAGGAAAGCTCCGGTTTCACCCAGCAGCAGCAGCACTGCATCCCAGCTTCCTAACCTGATAACTCTGATAGCATGTCCAGAATATTTCTTCAGGAAATAAATCTGATTAAATAGTATTAGGTGAAGTATAAACAACATTTATTTGATTTGGGGAAAGACATCGTCGTTTTGAAAGATTCCTCAGTTCTAGGTGCCTATAATTTGTGAATGATTTTTTTTCCCAGCAGCCCTTGAGAGTTTTTCTTCTCAGTGTTCTCCATTGGACTCGGCATATTTGGAGCACTAACGTTATTTAGAGCACTAAAGTTATTTGGAGCACTGCAAAGATCCGCATGCAGATAGCAGCTCTGTGTTCCAGCTTTATTACAACACAGTGCAGAGACTCCCCCCCCCCACCTAAAAAAAAAAAAAACTTTAGAGAGGGGATAAGTTCTCTTTTAAAATGCATCAGAAAATACTTCTTCCTGTTCAAGTTCTCTGAATTAAGTAAATCTAGGTACATGACCTCAATCAGTCTAGCGAATTTTCTCGGGTCAGGGTTTGGATGGCATTTTGAATTAAGGGCTTGAAAGAGATATGAGGAGCCGAAATACGGTTCTAGGAATGTCTTTTGGGAATCAGTGTGTGTGTGTGTGTGTGTGTTAATGGAGAAGCTTGAATGACCGAGTGATTTCATTATCACATGCATGACTATGTGTTACAGACCAGCTGTTAGCATTAGGGTCAGAGGTCAAGTGACATCCAATAAGCATGAGAAAGCAGAGAGCCAGTCGCCGAAGGTGATAACACCAAGCAACAGCTGTGAGCTTTAGGCCCTCTTGAAACAGCACCACGGTTCCTTACGTCCACAAGCATGACATTCGTTTAGCTCAGGCAGCTTAAAGCCTATAAATCATGCTCTCTGCGTTGCCTGTGCTGTCACGCCATGAAACCCACACTACAAGCGCTCCAGAGCAGGGACTCCTGGATTAGTCATCAGTTTGGCACTTTTCTTTCTGCAGCTAATCTACGAAGCGATGATTAAAGAGCGTCCCCTGGCATTTTGGAACTTCTGTCCTACTTACGGGCGAATTGGTAAACTTTCTGCTACTGTAAAAGAAACTGACACACACAAAAAAACAGTCACTGCACAGGAAGATCACTTTGGTATCCCGAATGTCAGCATGTGGAAGGGGGCATGTGTATAGCGATCCTTCCAGGGCTTTAAGTGCTGCCAGTGCTGATGACACACAACGCTTTTCATCACGGCGTATCCGACAGGGAGCAGGTCTCTAATCAGCATGCAGGACATGCCAAAGGAAACTCCTAGACAACACGCAGGGTCGGCCATGGCGTCCTGCCACTGGAACTTCCCGCACTGCCTCGTCCGTCACCATGGTCACAGGCTCGGCCCTCTTTGTCATTTCCCTTTATCCCTCCTGCGGTCTTCACTACTTAGTAATAGATAGATTGTTCACCACATCACACACGATCTCACTGACCCAAGCCATTTCTTTCTAAGCAACACATTTATTTTTGTTGTTTCATATAAACATTCAGGAACAACAAAAAAAACCAGGCAGTGATGCTCTGTCCTTGGTCACCCACACAGATCCTTCCTGACATTAACTCTCCTGCCAAAGTACCCGAGGACAAGCAGTCGTCAGGAGGTTCTGAACGACTTCCCGGAGTCAAGAAGACCTCAATGACCCTTTCTAATCATTTACACTGAAGAGAGATCCTCAAAATTCAAAAGAATGTATAATTGTAATCGTTCTGTTGGGGTTTTTTTCTTGAAAGTGACATAATTATCAATTCATCACATAAAAACACGAATATACAGAGTTCTTGGTTTTAGTCTGTGTATACTGCAGTTACCTTACAGTCTTTCTATAACAATTTTGATGACAGTATTAAAGAATTACGTGGGAAGTAATAACATCAAGCTCAATAACTGTTTTTTCAAGCCATCTTTTCTCAGCCAAAGGAAATGTTTAAAATGGCTTCAAACTATTATTAATTGCTTTCGGTATTGGACTCCATCTGAAAAAAAGAAACTTTATTTATTTCCCTGTAGAAAAAGAAATAACAGTTTTTAGTGGAAATGTGCCAGAAGCTGAATTTAATACCTCTGGCCTTTTCTCCAGCTTGACCAGATTTGTTCTGTCTGAGAGCTCCCATTCGAGCAGATTGTATTTCTCAGGCAGACAAAAAAAAAAAGCCCGAGGTGAACATGCTGCACTTTAAACCAGCAACAAGAAGCTGTGTGCATGAGGATTTCCAAAAAAGTTGAGATCTAACACTCTGTATACTAATTTAGGAGAAGCTTAGGTCTTAGGTCTGTGTCAGGTCTCCCAGAGACGGCGTGGAATACGACTCAATCAAAAATTCAAGAGTGTGTTTCATAACACTGGTTGATGCTGCCATGGCAACAGACATAGTGCACAATGTAGGTTTCATCTAGCATCTGTATCATGAATCTGCCGTGGTAGTGAAATGGTAAAACCTTCTTCTATCAGAAATGACTGCCAGGCGTGACCAAAAACACAACAATCAAGCGTCAGACACTGATCGCGTGTCGAGGTTCAAGTGAGCTGCTCCTGAGTGCCACGTGTGACTGGAGATCATGTTTAGGGGATAAAATGGTTATATTTAGTAAAATGAAAGTCTTAATATGACATAAATCCATGTAATCCGTGTAATTTTATTGCTCCAGGCTGCATCTCATCCCATGGTCTTCAAGCAATAAATCAATAACCACAGCTGCTGATTATATAATCCTGTGGACCCGATTATGAAGACAGGTCATTCGAAAAACGATCTAAAAATAATAAGATGAGGTTTTATGCTAATAGCATTCTTTCTGTCGATCCTCGGGTGTCGGCTAAATAAGACTGAAAGCTTTCCTTTCCTTGTTTTGTTTATTTCTAGCCGTGAACGTTCAGCTCACGCTGCCAAATATGATGTAGGGCAAAGCCACGGAGGCTAGAGAACTGCACCAGGTTGAGACCATAACGCAGCTCTTCATGGAGATACTCCTATGAAATATTCAGCGCATATGAAAAAAGTCTTGGCGGCTTTCTTTAGAGACAAATATAGCGCGCTTTCTCACCCTCGATCGCAGCTAAAGGACGGACGGAGCTGCTGAAAGATGAAGGTTTCAAAGTGACTTTCACCATCAGAGCTGAGATATTCCTGAGAAAGTCTAGATATCTACACAGATTTTTAAGGTACATGTGCAGTGTTCATTCATGAACTTCATGACACTATGGGTCATTTTCTCTGATGTGGATAAGTCATGGTTGTGTTACAAGTGTTCAGATAAATTGAGTGAGCGCATGCTGCTGGGGCTGTCATGGGAATATCCATCTCCACCTTCCAGGGAAAAGTGAATTACGTTTCCTGTGATATTAAACGTTTGAAAAGGTCAGGCGAATGCAATATGACATGAACGAGCAATGAATGAGACAGATGCTCCCTGATACTCACGTGCCCTCGTACCTCTCCTACAGCCTCCTTATTGTACGGTTCACAGAACAATAAGCACACATTTACAGTGGGTTAAGTGGTATAGCATGTGGCAGCTTACAAACAAACTAAAACACTGCAGTAAATCTGGGAACCCTCTGGAGTATTGTTACTGACCTGATATTAATTATTTTAGATGACCCCAATTTTTTTGTTGTTGGTGGTGCTGATGGATCATTATATGAGTGTTGAAGCAGAGGCTAAGAGTTAACGAGCAGATGGTAGACGACGCTTCCCTTCATTCCAGCAGATGGCATTAACACCATGATATGCACCATCGAGCCAAACACACAGTATAGCCACTATATAGAATATTATTTCACTTGCTCTCTCTCTCTTTCTCTCTCTCTAGTTACAGAAGGGAAATGATTTATAATCACACTGTCCAGTCTCATTGTCATTCTCGCCTATATGAATGTATCATTTATATCCTGATTGCTTCTTGAAAGCTACTTTGTGACAATGCCCGTTATTAAAAGCGTGACAGAAATAAAATTGAATTAAATTGAATTGGATTAAGACCTGGACAGCTACAGTCTGATTGGTCATGCTTCTGTCCTGGAAAAGGCTGGCCTGCACCAGATTAAAGTGCTTCCTCCATTAAGAATAGTGTAGTGTGCCCACAAACAGGTTGTGAATTCCCACACTTCAGACTGGAAATGAAACACTGCCTGTGACATTAAAGTAGGGAATGTCTGGGAAGCTGTAAGTCACTGGACAGCTGGCTGCCCAGTTGACACATGGCCAGCTGTACAGTTACGTTACTGCATCATCGCGTTCATACACAAAGCAGCTCATTCTTTACTGGAGTCAATTTTAGATACAGAGTCAGGATTCCGCTGCTGTTTTTAAACTCTAATAAATACGTAAGAAATATCAGCATTCTAAAGGGACTGTCGGTGTTTTCCCAGACCCTTTAAGAGTTTGAGAGGGAATCTTTCTTTCTGAGCATGAACTCCACAACACTGACTAACAAAGATGAAAAGTCAGATTGTTTCAGAAAGACGTTCATCCCGAATGTAAACGACTGGAAAATCTCACGAAGCAGCTTAATATATGCATGCACTGCGGAGAAATGAATAAAATGCCTCATATGTCTGGAGAAAAAAAAAGAAAAGGAAAGGAGGAGTGATGATGTGATTATTAACAGCAAGTCAACATAAGCTCTCTGATCTCAAAACACATTTGCCTGGAGGCAGCTGTGCAGCTGTTTAGGATGTTCTTAAAAAAAGGAAAAACAAGTGTACAACTTAAGCCGGAGCTGTGTTTAGCTTACTGAAGACAAGAAGCTCCTGAACATCAACAAGGACTGACAAATGAGTGCATTACAGGCCTGAGTGCTTGCGGGAATGCGGAGAGGATACTGTTTTTGTTGTTTGTTTGTTTAGGTTTTTTCATGACGATGATGATGGTCTGTGGGTTTCAGAAATTCATCCATGTAAAATGAATTTGTAAACATGACCAATTTCATCTAAAGCTAGAAATAAATATATTCATTTTAGAGCTAAAACAGAAGCAAAACATCCCAAAAAAAAAAATGTCACTGCATGGAACAGGTGGAAATAAATGAGTTCACTTCATGCTGCACTGCAATAATATTAATCATTAAATAAAAAGTTTAAATTATGCAATAAGATATTTAACTAGTGGCAAATGAACTGACAGCACAGACTCCTGCGTCTTGACGTCTGTAATCCAGATGCACAGGTTCTTACCTGCTGACCACATGATGCACAGCTGAGAGATTAGAAGGCAAAAGCAGATGTTGATCCCAGACATTGTGGAGAGATGGGGTTTGAAGTCGGGCGAGTGGAGAGCGATAAAAGCAGAGACGGCGAGCTGCCTGTGAGGATGCTACCTACACAAGCTCCATGTCGATCCTCTCACTCTGTATTCCACGCCACACAGCAATCCACACACACAGAGAGAGAGAGAGAGAGAGAGAGAGAGAGCGCGTGTGTGTGTGTGTGTGTGTGTGTGTGTGTTGCTGATATGGTTCGCCAACCGGGTCATAAACTCATCCAGCTCCTTCTCTGCACTTCCCACTGATCCGCTGCTACCAAACGATCACAAGCGCTTTTCCACATCCAGCATCCAGCATCCAGCACAACACACATTGACATGGCTTGCTGCTCTGAAGTAGGCGGGAGTGAGGGTGGAGATCCATTAACCAGGATCAGAAATCTAGACCACATTGCAGAAATGTCAATGCAGCGGTTATCCTTTCATTCTTCCATTTACTGCTCCGGTTAGATCCTTTAAATTCAATCAGCGTTAATTGAAATATATTTTCACTCACTAAACTGGTTATTTTTGAATTATGATACTATCCAGGAGCTGAAATGAATGATTTCTTGATGAAATTGATTTTCAGGGGCATTTATTATCTATATGAGGGCTTTTTTTTTTTTTTCATTTAATGAAACACCCAATGTCACCCATTTCAGTCAAAATCTTCTTTACAAATGTATTAGGTAAAGAAACATCTTCTATAAAGAAACATCTTACACACACACACCCCTACACATACACATGTGAAGGTGTGTCCAGATGTGAATAGTTGATTTTTCCAAATGATTCTAAACAAAAACTGCTCCATCTTTGCTGCACATTAACAACACTCACATCACCGTAAGAGTCACAGCACACAGACAGACACGATTTAACCAACAATAAAATAAAAAATAAATAAATTAAAAAAAGAGTAGGTGCAGATACACACATGGAAAAAATGGGTGGCACTCTACCATTCTTCCAAAGAAAGAAAAACCCACAACGGTCTCTGAAATAACTTGAAACTGACAAAAGAATAATAAATAAAAATGTACTAAAAATTGACTACAGAAAATCAGACATTGCTTTTGAATTGTGGTTCAGCAGAAGCATCTGAGACAGCTGGAGCAGTTTGCTCATAGAGGAGTGGACTAAAATACCTGTGGACAGGCGCTGAAGTCTCATTGTTACAGAAATCACCTGATTGCAGTGATTGCCTCAAATCGTTGTGCAACAAAATATTAAGGGTACCATGATTTTTGTCAAGGCCAGTTTCATTAGTTTTGTTTAAAGGCTTCTGTTAAACCACACTTCAAAAGCAATGTCTGATTTTCATTAGTCAATTTTCAGTACATTTTTATTTATTATTCCTTTCATCAGTTTCAAGCTATGTGTAATTGCTTATATCTGGGTTTTTGAGGACTCCTTGAAACCGAGAACACCAGGAGTGAAGAAGGCAAAAGGTTTATTGAACAATAAGTATTAAATGCACCGTCTTCAGGGTGAGTATCAGCCTGTGCAGGTGGTAACAGCAGTGGTCTAAACACAGGAGACGGAGTTAGTGGAGGTTTTCAGAACATGGCAGAGTCTCTCTCTAACTATGGTACTCAATCGTCAGCATCTTGGTGAGTGAACCCAGAGAACAGTAGTGAAGTTGTGCTGGAGCTGAGGACAGGCAAGTGGGTACTGAGGAGGTCGAAGATGGCAGACAGATGAGTATCCTCAGGTGAGTATATATTCCGAAGGGTATAAACAGAGAGGCAGGCAGGCAGAGAGAATTCAGGTCCGATAATACAGGCAGGGGTCAGAACCAGGTTAATCGGTCAGAACAATTTTTCAGGGTTAAATCAGGATCCAAGCCTTAGTTCATAATAGTTCAGTTCGAGGGTCTTTCAGGTACTCATGGCTGACAGAGATCATGCAAAAGACAGGTCAGAAAACATAGCAGGGGTCAGAAGCACACAGGTTTACAGGTCAGGTCCAGATTTAGGTTAAGGTTCAAAGGTGTTGACTCTCTAGCACAAAGCACGACCTGGCAGAGTCACAGGTCTAGTGTAGCTGCTTATATGGGAGAGAAGACACACAGGTGAATCTCATCAGGCAATTAGTGCAGCAGCGTGAGTAGACAGGTGAGGGAGGGGGAGCGAGGGTGCAGGTGAAGTCCAGGAACTGGAGTAGCTGGATCCGGGTGAGGCAGTGGAGCAGAAAACAGTGACTTTATGCCAGTGACCACTGTGGGTTTTTCTTTCTTTAATAGAAGGATACCACCAGTTTTGTCCACGTGTGTATTTTAGAAATATTGCATAAATTATTTAATTAATTTATTATTTATATCTGTGGCTGTAAAGGGCTAATCTTCAGCTGTTTAGTGTGGGTGAGTCTGTGCTCGCAGTCGCCTCAGATTCCTGTTAATGGCTGATAGGAGTGGATCCTGATGAGGTCTTCTGCTGTTCCACCTCAAGGCTTCTACGTATGTTCTGTTCATGCTGAGATGCTTTTCTGCTCACCACAGCTGTAAAAAGTGATTACACAACTTACTATATCCATACACTGACCTCTGTTATTCCGCCCACAGAACTGCAGCTTCGCTGGATGTTTTTTTCTTTACTGCACCATTCCTTGTGAACTCTAGAAACTTCTGTATGTGAAAATCCCAGGAGATCATTGATTTTTGAAATACTTAAACCATCTACCATGCTATGATTAGCGTCACAGAGATCAGATATTTTCTTCGGTCTGATGTTTGATGTGAACATTAACCTGAGCTTTTGACCTGTATCTGCATGGATTTATGCATCAAGCCACATGATTACACAACTGCATAAAGGAGCAATAAAGGAGCAATAAAGGGTTTCTAATGAAGTGGAACATGAGTGTATATAAAACAGGATACAGTAACTAGAAGAAGGAGTGCATGCAAATTTCTAGTGTCTACATATTAACTAAAAACAGATAAGCATGTGCTCTAACTGATACCTCCTTTATTCATTGATCCTACATCCTTTATCCTGTTCCCTGGAAATCAAATTCTCTTAAGGAAAGACTTCTCAGGTGCTTCCTGTGGTTATAGTAATAACATGACAATATATTAATAAATTAAACAATAATCAGAACCATAAAATAGTACTTTTGGACGCATTTTGTACCTATAGAGTATTTCATTTATTTTTCATTTATATTTCATTTATATTTTTACGTACATTTTGTACTTCTGAATACATTTGTGTATATAGATTATTATTATACATAATTATATTATATATAATTTTTTTTGTTATATTTAATTTCAATTTATTTCTCTTGTAATCTGAAGCAGTCTCTGGCAAAACAATTTCCTGTGGGATTAATAAAGTCCTATCTTACCTGATCTTATCTTATCTTAAAATATCCAATGAATCATAGTGGTTTAATAAACACAAATAAAATCATAGACAAAAATCAATTTTTATGCCTTATGAGGCAGCGTAATACAATAATGTTGCAGTAATACTTTTAATCAGAGTTTATTCAGTGTGTAATCTGTTCCCTGAATAGTCAGATCTGTGATTCAGGTCATTCAGCTGGGAAATCTGTCAATGAGAGAGTGATCAGAGATGTCTCATGTGTTTGTTTTCAATTCCTTTGCTTCTCACTTCGTCCTTGCATCTCTTTCTTGCTTTCTTGGAATGTTGAAATGAAGTGAGGCAGTGAGGAAGGGAAAGGCAACGATGAGGCTCAGTTAAAGAAATGTGAAGCATTAATGCAGTATTATCACTGCATGGCACTGCAGCACCCATGAATTCATTTAAACCTCCATGCCAGGGTTCTGTTAGATTTGGTGTTATTTGTTAGCTTATGAATAAGCTGTTAGTCTGTGATGCATGCTTATTTTTGTGTTCACTAAAACCTGTTGGGGATTTGTAATCGCTCGGGATTTTCCTCTTATTATGCACGTCTGTGGCTAAGCTCCAGGTATTCACTCTGCTGGAAATTTTAGCTGTGTTTAAAAAGATAAAATAGAAAGTGTGTTCATTCACAACAAAATGAATTTTAGCACAAAAATCCTCGTGTGTGTCAGTAGCAGGAGCGTAGCTTCCAGGGCTGATGGGGAGGAAGATACCACAGGATTACAGCTGTGTCGAGACTTTATGTTTTTACTGCAAAAAATGTTCACAACAGTGATAAAATCTCACAATTAATGAAGTTTTAATCAGTTACATTGTGCGTCCATTTGGGTTGTTATTATGCTCTGTGCAATTCATTTTAAGAAAACAATCAGTGGATTACAAATCCTTGCAGCTGATAGATAGACAACCAGCTTGAAGTGTCAGGACCATGAACTCCATTTCCCAGAATGCACTGCAGTCTACAAACCTGGCCTCTCCAGACTACAAATTGCAGAAGCCATGGCCTGCTCATGTTCACAATTACACCTGCACCTATCTAAACACTCATCCAGCTGTGAAGCTGTGGAGTTTGTGTTTACACTCCTCAGCTTTTTTCCTCAGTGTATGTTATTCCTGGTTGTTGTTGGGTTTTTTTGCCTCTCTTTAGATTTACATGTTTGCTTTGCTGAGTCTTTCCTGTTTGCAGGACCTTCACCCGTGACCCTCGCCTCTGCCTCCATCTTTATGAAAACTGAAAATGCGTCCATCAGGCAATCGACTCCCCAGCTGCGACAGGAAGTTTAAGTATTTATTTAAAATGTACACAAGTACATGTAGAGTCTGCAGTGCAGTTCGAGTCAGATGGTGATAAAAGCCTCTAACGATGACTATAACACTGTTATGAGAAATATTTGCTGGGGAGTAACTGAGTATCAGTACAGAGACCGTGACCAAGAAATGCTTGTTCCTCTTATTACAGAGGAGAAGAAAAAAGCAGAATTCCTCTCTGTTCAGATAAGGACAGAAAATACTGAAGAAGAAGAAGAAGAAGAAGAAAATGATGACATCTAGCTTACATACTATTGATCATGATCATGAACAGAAATAACAAAACAATCACATTCCCTCTTCTCCAGAAACCACAGAGTGCTGCCTAACACAGGTTTTGTACAGTTCTCAAGTTTATATATAAAATGTTACCCTCATTTGATTTCCATTTTCCAAGAAATCCTTTGTTTCCATGGAGTCCTTTAGGCCTTGCTTTTTCTTTCTTTTTTTTAACCAAGGCTCTTGGAATCATCCTCACCATCTCCTCCTTCATGCCTCTTCTTATAAAAAGCTCCATTGTGCAGCTTGGCTTAGCTCTGAGATTTACATAAAGTAGAATTTGTGGAGTAAAATAGTTTGCTTAAGTAGGCATTTGATACTTGATAGCTAGCACAATGTCTATAGCCTTGGCTATTTGGACTACATTTTAATTAATGATGCATAGTTTAAATAGTTGCCATAGTCTCTATAGTTGCATGGTGGTGCAGCAGGTTGCTTCTCCGCCTCAGGGCATCAGGGGCACGGGTTTTATCCTGAGCTCAGGTTAGTGTCTCTGTGCATTTCCTTCAGGCTGTACTGTTGCCTCCCAATGTCCAAAAACAGATAGATTAGCTACAATAAACTGTCTCTAGGTGTGTCTAATGTGTGTCCTGAAATACAAAGGCGATAGTCCCATGGGCAGAATAAACCAGTTAATAAAGATCCATCTATCTATCCAGTTTCCTACAAAGGGTCATGGGAAATCTGGAGTCTATCCCAGGGGGACATCATGGACTGGGTGCCAACCAGTTAATAAAGATGAATGAATGAATTTTGTGCCTGATCCAAGTCCATTTCCTTTATCGAGCCACGTCACAAAGACTGAAAACTGAAAGTGTCTTGTGTTTTAACCCTAGCGCACACAAACATGCTCTTTCCTGTTATCCTTTCGCATACATTTACATAATTGAACTGAGATTAGCTGTAATTTATTCAGCCTCCTTACTTCTCTTTCAAGAAAGCATTTTTGTTTGAGCTCTTTTGATACGGCTTCTTTTACCTCTGTATAAAGGCCATTGTGTGCGTGTACTCTGAACACTGCACCGTGCTGGAGCTCTGCGAGGTTGATTCGTGTTGTCTTTCCTCAAATAACCCTGAAAATGGGAGCACACGGGTTCTGACCATGCGTTCGGATGTGCTGTCGGCAGTGATACAGAATATAACTGTCACTTCCCATGATGTGAAAGTCTGGTGGAATCTGTCTGCACCAGATAGAGACAAATACCAAAAAAACAAAGACATAATGAAGTAATGAAGTGTTGATGCGATGTCACTTCCTGAACTCGGGTTTGAGGAGACCAAACTAGGAGACCATCTCCCTGAGTTTGTTTTATTTATTTGTTTTTTTATTTTATTTTATTTTATTTTATTTTATTTATTTATTTATTTTTTGCTAGTCTGAGGTCAGAAATTCTGAGTTAGACTCCTGCACTTCAGTAAACACTTCTGTTGCCTCACTGAGTAGGAACTGTAAAAGACCCACTAAATAAATGCCACATGCCACTCGGGGGTAAATGAGCAGAAGAAAAGGGCTAACTGAAAGCAGGTCACCTGCAAGGATGTTCATAATTTATACTAGACAGCATCTCAACTCAGTATAGAAACAGATACTTTATCTCTTTAAAAAAATATATACAGTATTTATACAGATTTTGCATTGAAGATTTATGAAAGCTGCACAATGATACGGTTCAACTGACTGAATTCAGAGAGTGGATTACTTTTATATTTATGGCATTTGGCAGACTCTTTATCCACAGCTACTTAATGAAGCTTTGGAATCTTTATCAGTGAATACATCCTGGTGCTGGTTCATTAGGTCAGCAAGAAAAGTCAACACAGACAAAATCATTTTTTAATTAAATTTCATTAAAATTGCAGTATTTCCATTTTAGTCTCAGCTCTTTGGACATCTAAGGGAAGTGAATTGCACCACCAGGAGAGAGAAGAGTCTCCATGTAGGTCTTTCTTTCAATTATCAATTCAATTTTATTTGTATAGCGCTTTGAACAATGAACATTGTCTCAAAGCAGCTTTACAGAACGTAAGAAATATAAGAAACATAATGTCCTAGATGTTAGACAAAATCATCCCTAGTGAGCAAGCCTAAGGAACTGTGGCAAGGAAAACACTCCCTTAGATAGTATGAGGAAGAAACCTTGAGAGGAACCAGACTCAAAAGGGAATCTCATCCTCATTTGGGTTGAAGCCAAGGGAACCTCATCCTCATTTAGGTTGAACCCAAGGGAACCTCATCCTCATTTAGGTTGAACCCAAGGGAACCTCATCCTCATTTCTTGTGCCCTGAGAGATGGTGGGATCAGTTCAGCCAGTGATGAAGGATCTGAGGTGCTGGATTGTTTTTAGTTTTGTAGGCAAGCATCAGTGTTTGAGCGAAAAGAGTGAAAGAGCACATGAGTCCTGATGCTGTAAAGAAGAAAGTGACACGAGCGTGTCAGCAATCTGAGATGAAAAGGACAGCTGAATGAGGCTTCATCCTTGTAGAAGTTATCTATGAAATGTGTGTGTTATTTCAACATCATTCAAGTGGATCACTGTCAGCAGAACAGACACGCAGTAACATCAGCTGGATTATAAACTCTCCAGCTTCATGCAGCGTGACACAAACTGACGTCTGTCACATCGGGTTACAGCACACGCCAGTCCTGTTCATCTCCTGAACGTCCTATTATATACATAATGTTTAGAAGAACTAGCCAACACCATGAAGATGGCTTTGGACTGCAATTGAAACAAACAGCTTTTCACTCAAGTCTCCATCAGTTGAACAAAACAGACGTCATATTAAAACTAGAAAGAATTTCCTGGTTACACAATTGCACTTTTTGAGCATATACTGCAGAGTTATACAAGGGAAATAGTTTATAATTACACTCTTTGGTGTCACTCAGATGAGGATGTCTTCCCTTTTGAGTCAAGGTTTCTCCGGAAGAATTTTCCTCACCACCATCACCTCTGACTTGCTCATTAGGGATAAATATATACATTTAAAATCTATATATTTCTGTAAAGCTGCTTTGTGACAATGTCCACTGTTAAAAGAGCTAAAGAAATAAAATTAAAATGAAATAAAATCACTATTCAGACACTTTAACACAAACACAAATATGAAAAAAAGTTTGCATTGTGAAAATATTACTGCAGCATTGTAAATCTCATCCAGGTCATTTTTTTTAAAGCTCTAACCATTTAGAACCCAGCCAAGATTGGAGAAAATACATGAGAATAGTTCATCATCATCATGACAGACAGTTACTGGACCTGCATTGTGCTGTTTTTGTCTGTGCTGCATAATAGAACAAGGCTTGATGAAGTCAGAAAACAAGCTGAACGTATAATTTGCAAGTGTGTGTGTGTGTGTGTGTGTGTAGTTACACTTCGTAAATTGGTTTACTCTCACAAAATCCATCAACAGCAGCAGAAAGAGAGTGAACAGAGCCGAGGAACAGAGCAGAAGCAGACCAGAATCTTCTTGTGCCAACGATAAATGACCAAAAGCAATCTGAGATGAACAAGATAGAGCTGAGATATTTTTCCTCAGAAAATGTCCACAAGAAGTCAGTCAGAGGATGCACTAAGATTCTAACAACAGGAACTTCAGGAATAGAAAATGATGGAAAATCATCCCTAGTGAGCAAACCTGAGGCGACTGTGGCCAGGAAAACTAAGGAAAGACTAAGATTCTAACAACAGACTTCAGGAATCGAGTAATGGTGTTATTTATTAAACCCATAATAAATAACTTGGGGTTAGCTATGGTGCTCGAAACACAGGTATGTTTAGCTTTGAGTGAAGGAGAACTTTCACACAACTAATCAGCAGCTGGTTTAACCTGCAATCCACAGATACACACTAAAACAAGTGAGTAAAATTCATTCTTTCTACGGAAATTTCAAATTCAGTTCCATATTATCAATAGTTATTTAATTTTTGATATTTATGGAGTTTTTTTTGTGCCCATTTTATTACAGTAGAAGAAGAATGATATCTGGGATTCTGATAAATGCTGTAAATGTAAACGTGTAACCCTGACCGGTCTCACTGTCTAGATTTTTTCCAGGATCTGCAAGGCAGCAGATAGATTCACTAGTAATAAATATTCAATATGAATAGTTTTTTTTAAATATATATACACTATATTGCCAAAAGTATTCGCTCACCCATCCAAATAATCAGAATCAGGTGTTCCAATCACTTCCATGGCCACAGGTGTATAAAATCAAGCACCTAGGCATGCAGACTGTTTTTACAAACATTTGTGAAAGAATGGGTCGCTCTCAGGAGCTCAGTGAATTCCAGCGTGGAACTGTGATAGGATGCCACCTGTGCAACAAATCCAGTCGTGAAATTTCCTCGCTCCTAAATATTCCACAGTCAACTGTCAGCTGTATTATAAGAACGTGGAAGTGTTTGGGAACGACAGCAACTCAGCCACGAAGTGGTAGGCCACGTAAACTGACGGAGCGGGGTCAGCGGATGCTGAGGCGCATAGTGCGAAGAGGTCGCCAACTTTCTGCAGAGTCAATCACTACAGACCTCCAAACTTCATGTGGCCTTCAGATTAGCTCAAGAACAGTGTGCAGAGAGCTTCATGGAATGGGTTTCCATGGCCGAGCAGCTGCATCCAAGCCATACATCACCAAGTGCAATGCAAAGTGTCGGATGCAGTGGTGTAAAGCACGCCGCCACTGGACTCTAGAGCAGTGGAGACGCGTTCTCTGGAGTGACGAATCGCGCTTCTCCATCTGGCAATCTGATGGACGAGTCTGGGTTTGGCGGTTGCCAGGAGAACGGTACTTGTCTGACTGCATTGTGCCAAGTGTAAAGTTTGGTGGAGGGGGGATTATGGTGTGGGGTTGTTTTTCAGGAGCTGGGCTTGGCCCCTTAGTTCCAGTGAAAGGAATTCTGAATGCTTCAGCATACCAAGACATTTTGGACAATTCCATGCTCCCAACTTTGTGGGAACAGTTTGGAGCTGGCCCCTTCCTCTTCCAACATGACTGTGCACCAGTGCACAAAACAAGGTCCATAAAGACATGGATGACAGAGTCTGGTGTGGATGAACTTGACTGGCCTGCACAGAGTCCTGACCTCAACCCGATAGAACACCTTTGGGATGAATTAGAGCGGAGACTGAGAGCCAGGCCTTCTCGTCCAACATCAGTGTGTGACCTCACAAATGCGCTTCTGGAAGAATGGTCAAAAATTCCCATAAACACACTCCTAAACCTTGTGGACAGCCTTCCCAGAAGAGTTGAAGCTGTTATAGCTGCAAAGGGTGGACCGACGTCATATTGAACCCTATGGATTAGGAATGGGATGTCACTTAAGTTCATATGCGAGTCAAGGCAGGTGAGCAAATACTTTTGGCAATATAGTGTGTATATATATATATATATATATATATATATATATATATATATATATATATATATATATATATATATATATATATATATATATATACTCAAAACAAGCTGTTTTTACATGGCAGTTCAATCAGATGGCCAACTGACAGGAATTACATCCTATAGAGTGTTTTAGTTTTTGTTTTCAGAGCTAAGCAGTGATTATGTTAATGAGGAGAAGGTTAAAGAAAGAACTGAGGGCAAGAAGCCTTTATTATCACCACACATTCTTTACAGCACAGTGGAATTCTTTTCTTTACATATCCCAACTGAGGAAGTTGGGGTCAGAGCACAGGGGCAGCTATGATACAGCACCCCTGGAGCAGAGAGGGTTAAGGGCCTTGCTCAGTTGCCCATTCGCGGCAGCTTGAACCCCAATCCTCTGATCAACCACTTTAGCCTTAACCACTTGAGCCACCACTGCCCTCAACCAAACATAGTGGACATCACAGATGTGATGGAAGGACATGGAACTTCAGTTGTCCATTGTTTCAGTTGTCCATTGCTTTCTACGTATCCATAAGCCCTGGTTATCTGGTTCTACTGTAAAGTCATGGCTTGATGCAGGAGTGCTATTATTTGTGCTACAGTATGCTCACCCAAAGAAAGTAGGTAGGTTTATAGGAAACGTTTAATTAATTTAATTTAAAATTAATTACTTTATTTATTTATTTATTTATTTAACTTTTGCTCTTTTTAGTTAAAATTATTTTTTTATTATTAGATTATTACACAGCTTTTATAGGCCTTCTGTAGAATTAATTAATTAATTAATATGTTATTTATAATTTTTGTAGACATAGTGAGCACGTTAATTTCCACTTTAACTCTTTGTTTCTTTATGAGGGAAACGTAAAAGAGCAGTTTATACTGATCAGTGCAGCAGAAATAAAGATAAAGATGATTATTTTGAATATTTAAACATTAATAACGCTAATAAAGGAAAAAACTCAATAATAAACAGCGTCATCACAGCGAGGTGAGGAACACCAGCGCCATCTAGCGGTCACGTAGCACATGCACAGCTAGCAGTTAGCAGTTGGCAGTCACGTCATCACTCGGCGCCGGACGTCGAGAGGAATGTGCTTGTGGTTGTAGCTGTGTCCTTGGTTCTGTGTGGATCAGATTAAACACGACAGTTGACTTAAAGCTGCAGAAATTATTTTGCTTTCGTCCTGCTATGTGATTCTCATTGGTAAGTTTATTAAAAAGCATCTGCTCTTAGCTTCCACTAACCCTGAGGAGGCTCCATGTGGAACTGTCAGTTCAGGTGTTCCTGAGACTGCATGAAGGAATACATGCCAGATTACAGAGACAAGGAAACGTGTTAATAGATGATGTTCAACCAGGAAGTAGCAATTAAAGATGTATGAAGAGCAATAAAAAGCTTTCACCTTTGTACATGTAAGATTTAGGGCTGTATATATGTTTACTTTTTGTATATTGGTCACCGAGGCTAGGGTCCAGCATCTGTTTAGGTTGGATATGTTGGTCTCTGTATACAGTGTTGGACCTGATGCTGGGTCAGTGCTGGTAAATCTGCACGTTTTGCCTTGTATTGGCTCTGTGAATTTAACCGGGACAGGACAGTGGACTCAAGATTGTCCCAAGATTGGCAAAGGACAACTGTGACATTATTACCAGAGGTGACTCTGACCCAATGTTGGCTTTGTAACTTTTCATTATAACCCTGCCGGTGTTGGTGGATTTTTGAACTCAGAAACTACACTGACCTAATGGTTCCTCATGGGCCCTTGGTTGCTGTTGTTGAAAGGACATTAATTAGTTTACTGTCCAGTGTCACCCAAATGAGGATGAGGTTCCCTTCTGAGCCTGGTTCCTCTCAAGGTTTCTTCCTCAAATCATCCCAGGGAGTTTTTCCTCACCACCGTTGCTGCAGTCTTCTCATTACGGATAAAATAGTTTAATAACTTCCTTTTTTTCTCCTTTCTTTGCTACTCTACTTCTGTAAAGCTGCTTTGAGACAATGTCCAGTGTAAAAGGCGCTATAAATGGAATTGAATTGAATTGAATATCTGAGGCTCAGTGTCGGCCCAATGGGGGAATAAATCAGACACTGGTCTAACAGAATAACTAACGCTCACCCGGGTGGTCCAGTCACTGCCTAGATAACATTTAACTGACCAATCAGCTATATGCGATGATAGTTAGAAAGCTGTTAGATAATGATGGTCTGTTTTGATTTGTTTGTGGTTTTATTTATTTGTTGTTGATGTCTCCACTGTGTCCGGAGGCAGGAGACAAACTGCCTTCAGTTATTTTACTGATTGTTAAAATTTACATTTGAAGTGTTAAAGCTTTTCATTACTAGTACTTAAAGTGATTAGTGACCCAGTTCCTGGAGATCTGCCTGATTTCACACACTCTAGATCACCTGTTTAGCTCTTTATCTACTTTAAACTGAGTTAATACTATATATATATATATATATATATATATATATATATATATATATATATATATATATATATATATATATATATATATATATATATAATTGTAGCTTTATTAATCCAGCTAATAAGTTGTATTTATCCCTTCACAGGAGCCTCACTCACACAGCTTCTACCAGTTCCTCCAGGCTCCAGTGGAAAGTTATGAGCGCTCCAAACTCCAAGCAGAGGCAAGCCTGCTGGGGAGCGAGAGATGAGCTGTGGAAGTGCCTGGATCTCACCCAAGACAACACAGCTGCCTGCGAGAAATATCGCAAAGAATACGAGGCCAGTTGTCCTGCTCAGTGGGTACGTGTTTAATCCAGCGGCTCAGGCTGTGACGTGTTTCTGTCTCTCTAATGCCGGACAACAAGCTGCCGTTTCTCTACACTAAGTTTCTCTCCTAAAGTGACCATTATATGTAAGCTATAGGTGTGTCTGGATTCTCTTTCTGTTTCTATCTCTTTGTCTCTCCCCCTTCTCTCTCACTCTCTTTATCACTTTTTCTCTGTCACTATCTCCCCTTTTTCAATTACTCTGTCTCTCTCTCCCTCTCTTTGTCCTCCTTTTTCAGTCTGTTTCTCACTCTCTCTCTCTCTCTCCCTTCTCTCTTCCTCTCATCTCTTTCTCACCCCCCCCTTCCAACTTTCCAATCTTTCTGTCTCTTTCTCACACCCCCTCCAGTCTGTCTTTCTCTTTCTCCTTCTTTGTCAATCACTCACTCTCTCCCTAATCTACCTGATTGAGTTAAATCAGTCATGAACTTAGATGCCGCTCTTACAAGAAAAATAAAAATCAGCAACTTTCATTGGGTCGTAGTTACATTTCATTTAAAAGGCAGTCTGTAAAACAGCTCTGGTCATCACTTATATCAACTGTAACAGTGACGTTGGTCCTTCCTTTATTTTTCTTTCTCTTAAAGACGTAAAAACTCACCAAAAATAAACAAAGCAGCCTCCTGTTTCAGGTTAGTTGTTTATTGTGTTGTTATCGGTCACGTGTTCCACTGATATAATAACCAGCTGATCAACATGAATGAAGGAAGTGCTGACCTACAGCAAAGATCGCTCAGTTCATTAATCATTCCCATCTTTCTGTAAGACCTTAGACTGAGAGGAGAGGAGATAGTAGATGGCTCAGCTAGTCTCTCCTTTTTGAACAAGCTGCTCTGAGAGGATGAGCAGAGGAGAGAAGACCTTCTCACTTTCTCCACTCAGATGCCTGCAGAGCCAGAGGAACATCAGGGACAGCTCTGATTTATTTCCTGGAGTGTAAATGTTGCTGCTCTTTACCTGTATATTATCATTTGGTAAGTTACATGGGCTGTTTATACTTACACATCAATCATTACTGTCCTTTCTGTTTGACGGACAGGTGAAGTACTTCAACAAGCGAAGAGGCTTCCTGAAGTACAAGGAGAAAATGGAGAAGGAAGGATTTGAACCCGCAGAGGGGGCGCGAAAATTATAGATCACTGAATAGATCTGGAACTGAACTGGACTGGAGTCAGTAAAGGATCCTCGAGGATGCCTTCCACAGTCATTTCTGACTGGTGTAATGTCCGTACATGGAGAAGGACAGAGGCTTTAACAGTAAACATAACCAACACAGTGATGTTTAATGCAAAAAAACAGATGGATTCTGATTGTTTAATGTCGTTATTAAGATGTCGGTTGCAAATAAATGTCCTACCACGTAGTACATAATGAAACATTACTGTAGTTGCTAGTATTTACAGTGATTTATAACAGGTTTGTAATATTTGTCTGGTGTTTAAATGAATTACAGTCTTCCCTGTACAAGCCTTCTAAATAAACACACCACCACTCCGAGCTGCACTGATCTACCTTAAAGAACTGTACTTCATCGCTTTAGGAGAAAACATTCATGAGAGAAACAGAGAACATCACCCTGCATCACCTTCAAATAAAGTGGACACTGTGACGAGGTCTTCGTGTCTCTTCAGGTGTCAGACGATCGAAGGAGAAGAAATGCCTCTTATGCAATATATTGTCCATTCCTTTTTCATTTCTCACACACACACACACTCACACACACACACACATGCCTACAAGCTGGTGGTGACATTTCTCATGACTGCCCAAGCAGGGAACTCGGACAGCTGGAAAAGCGGGACGCCCCACGTGGTTATAGCCAGCATGACCACCATGACTCCGATCAGATTCACCCCGAATCCAGCCTTAACCTTGATCAGACACACAACAGAACAAATCCATTAGGATTTTAGGATAAACCGTAATTAACTGCATAAGCATTAACTGCTTATTTCTCTCAACTATGTGTGTCTCACCATGTCGCTGATTTTTATGTGTCCGTAACTGAAGACGATGGCGTTGGGCGGGTTTCCTACAGGCAGCATGACTCCGAAGGATACACACATGGTGGCTGGGATGAGAGTGTGCAGCGGGTTTATCTGTAGAGTCTCTGACTGAGAGAGTAACACAGAACACAAGCTGAGTCTGAGACAACTCAAGACACAACATAGTTCGACTCCGTAAAATGGTCCTTGGAGTCGTCAGAACAAGGCGCAGCTGATTTTGATGGTGATGTTGCAAAAAACAGTGCTTTAGAAATAGTATCACACCCATATTTTAGTTCAAGTGGTTAAGGCTCTGGGTCATTTGACCGGAGGATTGGGGTTAAAGCCCCAGCACCGCCAATCTGCCACCGTTGGGCCCTTGAGCATCATGACTGACCCTGCGCTCTGACCCCAACCCCCAAGGATGGGATATGCATTAAGAATAAGAATTTCACTGTGCAGTAATGCATATGTGACAAATAAAGACTACTTAATATTGGACTGTTGCAGATAAAATACAGATGAGATCTGGACTATTTTTGTACAAATTCTCTGAACATCTTCATGCATTCACTCAAAATGTAAATAGTTTTTAAGAAATATGGCAAAGCAAACTTTGACACAAAGGCATTAAGGGGCAGCTCTTATATTATTTATACCTGAAAACTAACACTGAAACAGGCCCCGTGATTCGAGATTTTTATTATCATATTATTATTTTTTGTGTAGTCTCCAGTGATGATTGCGATGCCAATGACTCTAAGACACATGACTGTTGCTATCTAGCTAAAACTTTAGCTGCTTAGCTAGCATAGATGGATGGATGGATACGAAATGCTGTTTAGCATAGCTATGTTATTGGTGATAAAACAGCAGAAATCTGTGAGGAAAGACTGGCAAGAGTCCATTTAGTGCAAATGTGTGAAAAACAGTCAGGTTTAGGTATTGGCTAGTACTTTTGACACCAATCCTGGATCAATAAATTCTTATTCAGTTTATTTCCTATTTATTTCTCTTGATTATGCTGTGATAAAATAATCCACATTTGCTCCTCATGTTGTGATTGTGTGTGTCCGTATTACTGAATATTCAGTAGCTGTAACTAATATAAACATTTGAAATGCTTCAGCATTTCAGTACTGAGTGTTTGTTGGGAGCAGAAATCTGGACCCTGTGTGTTCTTACCAGAGCAGACAGGATGGGCAGGAACACGGTGAGAGTAGCAGGGTTGCTGGCGAATTCAGTCACCGCGGACACGAGCAAGCAAGCGAGTAGCGTGACGGCCCACGGTGGCAGGCCACTCATTGGCTCCAGCTGACGCCCGATCCACATGGACAAACCTGACACCTGAACACAGAGTGAACACAGAGGCACTTAAACCTTACACTTCATAAAGTTCATGAGTCATAATGATGCATTTTATATTATTACTAAAAGCTGAGTACAAGTCAAAACATTTTTTGCTTTCATTTATTTATTTAATGAGCACTTTATTAGGAACACCTATACACCTACTTATTCATCTAATCATGTAGATACAGGCCAGCAGCTTCAGGAAATGTTCACATCAACCATCAGAAATAAGATTTCAGTGATTTTTATTGTGGCACAGTTGTTGTTGCCAGATGTGCTGGTTTGAGTATTTATATAACTGCTGATCTCCTGGGATTTGAACACACGACAGCCTCTAGTATCCACAGAATGGTGCAATAAAGAAAAAACATCCAGCGAGCGTCAGTTCTGCGTACGAAATCACCCGGTGGATGACAGAGATTTACAGAGAATGGCCAGCCTGGTTTTGAGCTGACAGAAAGGCTACAGTAACTCAGACAAGCTCTCTGTACATGTGTGGTGAGCAGAAAAGCATCTCCACATCAAACCTTGAGATGGTTGAGCTACAACAGCAGAAGGTTTCAATTCTGTCAGCTAAGAACAGAAAGCTGAGGCTCCAGTGGACACAGACTCGCCAAAACTGGTCTCGTGGATCTGGATTTCTGTTGAGACTCACAGATGGTCAGAATTTGGCACCAACTGAATGAATACAGTGAACAGTCCAGGCTGGTGGAGGCGGTGTAATGGTGTGGGGAATGTTTCCTTGGCACACTTTGTACAGGTTAATACCAATCTATCATCACTTTAAAGCCATAGACTGAGAGTATTGTTGCTGACCATATGCATCTCTTCGTGACCACAATTTACCATCTTCTAATCACTACTTCCAGCATGAAAATGCACCATGTCTGGTTTCATGGACATGGTGCAATGAGCAATGAGCTCAGTGTTCTTCAGAGTTCTTCTCAGTCATCTGAGGCAGTGGATCTTTTCTGGCATGTGGGAGAACAGTAGATTCAGAGCATGAAAGAGCATCTGCAGTAACTGTGTGATGCAGTCATGTCAACATGGTCCAGAATCTCAAAGGGATGTGTGCACCACCTTGTGAAACCCATGAAGAATTATTTGGAATGCCATGAAGAATTTAGTCTGCGAGATGTGAGACCCTTCCCAGTATTAGTACAGTGTTCCTAATAAAGTGCCCACTGAGTGTATGTGCTTAAGATGTTCATATTCTTGGCCTACCTTACACCCTGCTGCCAGCGCATAGCCTGCTCCAACCAGTATAACAATTTCCCATGGCATCAGTCTCAAGAAGTCTTTCCACGTGATCATGGGTGCTAAGGGGTGGTCCTCTTCATCCTCCTTGTCCTCCTCACATGCAATCACTATATAAGAAGAAACAAAGAGCATTCATCAGATGAATCTGTGACCTGCTGTATGTTGATGTGGATAAAGAGGATGAAAGCAAGCTCTGACCTGTGCTCGCGCTCGAAGACGAAGATGAAGATGGCCAGGGCTTGCGGGCAGGGATGAGGAAGAGGAGGAAGCCGAGCAACACAGAGACTGTGGCATCGGTCCTGTAGCCTTTCCTGCATGACAGAATTCAGGATACATCAGTGCCACGTATTTCACATGTCCCTTAATTTTTTGTAAAGAGGTGTGAATTGGTTGCCCAGCAGGGGCTCACATCCTTTTCTTTTCCCATCACCCTGCTCATCAGTAGCTAAACACAGAATCATGTTACTCCACATACAGAAACCCAACAGTGCCCTGACTAATCTTATCAGGGTCTGGTATAAAAATCATTTGTTTCTTCCAGCAGAATGGAAGGCCAGTGTACTGTGAGAAAGGGGTCATCATCAGCCACAGCGTCATCGTGATAATAAACAGAAATCAAGATATTTGTGGAAAATTAGCATAGTAGAATTTTTACACACTTCTCAAAGAGGGAAGTCCAGCCAGGAACAAATCCCGGTTCTCTCGTGAACCACAGCAAGGTCATGAGAATGAAGAAGACTCCTGTCACAACTTCTGGATAACTGTTTGGTTAAAAAACAAAACAAAACAAAAAGATGATGTATAGCTTTTTGATCGTTTATAACTGCCACTGAACGCTAATCTGTGTGTTTTTACCTTATGGCACCGAGCTTCTGATACTCTTCATGGATGCGTTTCTCAGAGAGAATCTCCCGCTTGGTTTTACGTTTCTTACTCCAAGAACACGTTTCCCTGAAACTAAACACATCAGAGGTTTCAGACATAAGAAGACACCTTATAGTCATGTTATAGTCATCATACTTCCTGTACTTCATGCTGTATTAAATCTATCATAAACCTCAAAATGAAGCAACCCCTTTGGACGAATTACGCTAATGTAGATTATATTCAATTTTACCCAAATAATCTAAAAGTTTAACGAGAAATGTGAAAGTTCTTCTTACTTGCATCCAAGGAACAGGAAGTGGAGCCAGAGCCAAGTTAAGACCAACATAATGAGAGCAATAGGCAAGCTGAAGATGAACCATGTTCCAAAATTGATGACTTTGGCATCTGGGTATCGACTGCAAAAGAAATGATTTAATAATAACACTGGTATGTATATTGAATATATTGTTCAACACCAAGGCAGAATTCTCTAAGGATCATTATTATTATTATTGATGTATTTTAATTTAAGCTTCTTCAATCTTATTGGTTAATTTCCATGAGTAAACTAACATCAGCATTCTAAATATGATCAGGAAGCAGGTTAACCTCTGTACTTTCCAAGAGTTCATTGATTTAGCACACTTCAAGTTATCTCCAGTATTTACTCTGACATCCCCTTAATCTCAGAATGCCAATGCAACAGATAGTTAGAGTAGTGATATCTTAATAAATCCATCATTTGTTTCCTGTCTTCCACTTGCATATGAACAGAGCTTTTTTAAAATAAATAAATAAATAAATAAATAAAATCTGAAGTTTGGCTATTGACCACTCTGCATCTATATGGCTGAAGCAGCTGACTGACCTCAAGTGACTGACCTCTTTATTTCTGTGTCATAAGGTCTGAAAGTCAGTCTTTCTATCATGGTGTGGAAAGACAGTACAAGGTCCTGTTTACAGCAAAAATGCCTGAAGACAAATATTCAAGCTTCTCTATATTCAGTGTGCTGTTTAACTCCAATATATATCTATGTAGTATATCATTATTAAGTTAATAAGTACTTGGAAAGCCACAGTTGCTTTGAGTCTGAGTTTATAATTGTCTTTTGTACATCTGATAAATGCCATGCCCAGTTTGAGGGACAAATCAGGTTTTTAACTCTTGTTTGGGTTATTATATAGACTCAGTGTATAAAAGACCTTTGCACTTCAATGAATTCACATCAAAGGTGCTGTTTATTTCCTGGGAAAGGCTTTGAGTGGATTGTGTACACCTTCTTAAACAAATCCTTAAAACCCGGGATTCCAACGTCAGCAAAATTCTTAACTTCATTCACAAAAGACGACTTACTTGTTAAACTGCTCTGCAAAAATCAGATTGGTGGAGGTGCCGGTGATGGTGATGAGGCCTCCAATGGTAGCCGCGTACGTGATGCTCAGAGACAGACACTTGCAGATCATGTGGTCCTTCTTGGTCGGGTACATGGAGTCCCTCCGGATTTTGGGTTTCTTTGGCACAGGGACATCGACTGAAACCTGCCGAGTGCAAACAGTTATGGCTGAATGTTTTGTTGAAGATATTCACCAGCTTGTTTTGCAGGTGTGAGTTGTTGAGAGGTGAAATATCAGATCCACACTGTAGTCTAGTCGTACTGACTTGCTGTAAGATCTCAACCTCACATGCTGATCTTCTTACCTCTGGTAGATATCCATTAGTCAGCTTTGGAAAGTCTGCCCCCTGAGTTGGCTTCACTGCAACACCATTAGCTTCCTGTTGGACAGATAAGGAAAGAATGCAATTCCACAAAAAGAGCAGGATTATGGCTGGTGCTGATGGTGTTCATGATGATGATGATGATGTCATGTGTCTTACCTCAGTGACTGTGCAAAGCTCTGGTTTCGAACAACTGTGGAGGCAAACAAAGATATAATATAGAAGGAATTTGCGAATAAAAATGCTTGCTGATGTAATAAATAACATTTCCCAACCTGTTGTTGCAGTCTGAAAGCTCAAGGTGGTTCTTGCCCAGGTTCTTCTCTTTATCTTCAAGAAAAGTGCAAGTTATGTTTAAAATATGTTTACTTTGGCTAAACATTTCATACCAATGAAGTATAATATAATTTACTTGTACCGTTTTCATCCTCCTGTGTTTCCACAGTATCCGAATCATCGTGAGAGTCAGCGATGCCAGTGTAGATGAGCTGCTGCAGCACGGCCTCAGCAATAGGCATCACCATGGCCGTGGTGGAGGTGTTACTCAGCCACATAGACAGGAAAACAGTGCAGCACATGAACCCTAACACCAGCCTGCAACACATCCCCCCCAACATTACATTTCAGCACATGGGTCTGTAATATGTCCACACAAATCCTCAAACACATCAACATCAAAATGAACCGCAGTCTAAACACATGACAGCACGAAGCCAAGCCAGATAAACAACACTATATGACCAAAGGTTTGTGCACCCCAGCCATCACACCCATACAGGCTTTTTCCATTTTATATTTAGACTCCTCGGTGTTCCAGTTCATCCCAGAGGTGTTCAGTGGGGTTGAGTCAGAGTCAGGGCTCTGTGCAGGACACTCCAGTTCTTCCACTCCAAACTTAACACACCATGTCTTCATGGAGCTCAGGGGCTTTGTGCACAGGGGCATTGTCATGAACAGGGATTGAGTTCCAGTGAAGGGAAACTGTAATGTTACAGCATACAGCGACTTTCTATACAATTGTGTGGCAATAGCTTGGGGCAGAAGCACATATGAGTGTGATATACAGGGGTGCACATACTTTGGGTTGATGCAAATAGCAGTTCTCTACAAACTACAAGAGACCATGTCAGGTATACATCACAGCCAGATGTGCTATGAGATACGTAGCGTAATGTTTTCACTGTGCTCCATAAAAGTTCCAGGAACCTTAATAATGTTTAATAAAAAGTTAATAAGCTTCTTAAGGGCTTCTTGGCTTGTCCAGGATGCAAACTAATCCCAATAAACTCCCAGTTACTCTTTTAATATAGCACATCTTAAATGACTAAGGAATATTCATTAAGAATCAATCATTCTTAAATGATCAGTGTTACTTTTCGGTGTAACTGAACAGTGCAGGTTAGACGTACATTCCAGGTTTGGCTCCCGCTATCATAACCATACGCAGAGCGATGCGTTTGTGCAGGTTCCACTTCTCTATAGAAGCAGCCAGGCAGATAACTCCCATCAGCAGCAGCGTGGTGTCCTTAAAGTATTCTGAGGCTACCTGAGAACAGGAACACACAAACACTTGTATTAGGGTACGACAAATCAAATGTAGTGTCGAATGGAGGAGTCTATTCCAAGCAAGTCTAGAAAGATGAATTAAAGTCTACAATTTTTGGGTTGTTGGTGAGACAAAGGGTCCCAGTTTGCAGTCAAGGCTGATATAGTCAATGAATTATAATGAGTTAAAACTACACTATAAATAAAAACAGGAATGTATTGAAAACGATTAGGGAATTAGAGCAGCACATTGGTGTACAGTGTATCAGGTCAGCTCACACTTCCACAGAGAACTCTGTTTCATAGAACACACTACAAACATGGCCGCCCTGGGATACACCAGTCACCAGACTTCTAATCATGAACACCTGTATCCAATCCCACCATTTACCATAAATCAGATCCACACACAATCACTCACTCACTCACTCACTATATATATATATAGATATATAATGGATGAGAACGGTATGGAGAACTTCTCCTTGTGTCATCATCTGCAAATGATTTTAGGTGAATGCAATCCCTGTCTGACTGTGGTGTTGTGGTGTCTCAGTGGTTAAGGCTTGGAGTCACAGATCGTAGTGTGTGTTCGAGTCCCAGCAGTGCTACACTGGTGACTCCTTGAGCAAAACCCTTAACCTTAAGTTTTTTGTAAAGCATTATTCAAATGAGCAAATGTAGTGGATTATAGGTACTCCTCTTCTACACATCACTTAGCATAACGTAGTATTGCGTCTACAGACCATATTTACTAAACACGATTAAACAGACTTAATATCACTGGCTGCTTTGTCAAGTTGGTCAGTGGGATTTAGTCACATGGGTCAGCATTGTGGGTTACATAAGACCACTGAGTTTCGTATGCGTTCCTTTACAGAGTGGCTTAAAGAACTAACAGAGCAGTGGGTGAAGGTTTTATCCCTCTCTACTGAGCACACATCATGTAGGCAATGTGTGTGTGTGTGTGTGTTGTGTTAAGACAAAACATTTCTAATCCGAAGACTTTTTGGTCAGCAAAAAATCCCTTTCACAAGATGAGATGCTTTTGTTTGCTGTAATGTACTAATCACAGGACACTTTTAGATGCAGCACAGTCAAGTCCAAAAGTCTTAGTCCACTAAATAGAATTATTTCTAATCTAATCACATAAAGGAAAACTGTTTCATGCATTTTCATGTTTTGATAAACTAAAGAGCAAATGTCTTAACAGCATTAAAATCTCTCTCTCTCTCTCTCTCTGTGTGTCTCTCTTTCTCTCTCTCTCAATCTCTCTCTCTCTCTCTGTCTCTCTCTCTCTCTCTCTCTCGCTCTCTCAGTCTTATACGAAGTGTTTTGTATATTCTTTTCTATTATGCATATAATAAGGTAAATATGGGTTGGATGGTCACCAGACTTTATACAGAAAATGGTTACTGCTTTAGTACTAGTGCTAAGGTGAGTAGATTTCATCCCATGTATATTTTTAAATGTTGCATTTATAGTCTTAACAAACAGCTAATAGATGTGGAATTTACCTGCTGTTCTATATTTCACTTGCTGACTAAATATACTTAAGGTCATTTGAAATGATTTGTAGGGGTTGAATTGACCACCATCCAAAATTCCACCTTTCTTTACAGTGTTGATAGATGTACTTTACATGAATATATGGTGATTATGTCTTTTAGTATCATTAGTACTTTACCAGATACTCTACAGTATGTTAATGCAAATCATCACCAGTGGTGATAAACAGGACAAAGGTAAACTAATGTTCACTTAATTTGTTAATCCCTTTTTATTAAAATTCTCTGATTACACAGGACAATTCATTTCCCATTTATCTACGGTGTCAGAATATTGTTAAATACTAAAGACGTTTTGTTCAAGAAACACTTTGATTAATATCTGGCCTAGAAAAGGCCCACACTAGTGCTTCTTTTACTTATGCAGGTGTACTCAGCAGTATATCGGTCATCTGATGCTGAGAGAATTTGACAAAAGGTCGAGAGCACATGGCTGAGAGCCCACAGCGCACGACCATTGCGCAAGTGTGTCTGACCCTCTGACTCTCTATACGCTGTATTTCTAAAATACAAACTCTAATATACAGGGCCTCCAGAAAGTATTCACCCCCCTCCATCAACCCCGCCCCCCCCACACACATTAGGTCCATCATCACCCCCATCACCACCACCTCCCCTTCCTCCTGCACAGATTCATTCTTTTTTTTGCTGTATTGCGACATCACAATGACAATTATTTATGTTTTTAATATTTTTAAGCAATTCTATAGAAATACATTTAATAAAATCATGTCATATTTTCAGATGGAATTTAACAGCTAAGTATTCACCACCCCCTCCATGTGAATTACAGATTTGAATGGTCTCAGAGTCGTCTCTATGAGCTTTGCACATTTTCTCAGTCCAGATTTTCCCCCGAATATAACCTCTGTAGTTTTTGCCCTGTGCTTCAGCTCATTGTCCTGATGCATACAGTATATTTCCAGCTCATAATAACACCAACACCGTGCTTGATCACAGTAATGGTGGTCTGTATTTAAACAGAGCCAAACGTATATTTATATTTTATATAGAATAGAGTTTATAGTTCAATGTGATGTTCCAATACAACAAAAAGAGAAATGAACTCTTCAAAACTTTCCTTAGGCACTGTATACTACATTGTAAAATGGTTTATTCTATTTGATGCTTTACAGTGAATTCTTGTTCACATCGATTTGACTTTATATCTTTTATCTGTAGAAAAAGGTTTTCTCCTAAATAATGTGTCTCTTAATGTAACAGAAAGGTTTACTCACCTCACTTGATTTGAGAACCCCAAAGAGCGGGTATAAGAACGCTGGCACCAGCGCTGCAGCCCCCAGTGGCACCGCCTCTGACACCCAGTACACCGCTGTCACAATCAGCACATAGGCACAGGAGGACTCCTACAGAGGGACAGACACGGGGTATGGGACGAGTCAGGACACAACAAACTTACACACATTAGCATTAGGATACAGACATGATCATAGCTAACACTGAGTAACCTCACTGCAGCTGAAATATCATGAATATGAGCAAATATATGTAATATTTCTCTCTTATAGAGGTTTCCTGATGTTTTATATAGAACCCTGGGGTTCTCTAAGCGGCTAGGAGAACCTTCTCTAAAAAGAAATGGTTCTATGTAGTAGCCTTTCGGGAAAACAAAAAGGAAGCTTTTACATTAACGTGGTTCTATAATTCAGAGACTGTGTAAGGTGAAATCAGTGCCAGTGCTTTCTTTCTCACTGTAGATTACGCCGTGACAATGTGATAATGAGGTGTTTATAAATGATGTATTGTTTTTTAGAAATGATCAAATAGTTGATTTAATTTATGAAGAATTTCAAACTGAATACTTTCTTTGAATTTGTAGTATTTTCATATCTAGACAGAAGAAAGAAAGAAAGAAAGAAAGAAAGAAAGAAAGAAAGAAAGAAAGAAAGAAAGAAAGAAAGAAAGAAAGAAAGAAAGAAAGAAAGGAAGGAAGGAGAGGGGGAGGAAGGAAGGAAGGAAGGAAGGAACACTTGAAATAAGAAACAGAAATCTGTTTAGAAACAGGAACTACTGGATCAGTTAGACTATATTCAAGATATTTTCACTCGCTAAGATTGTCCAAAGACACTGTACACAAATCATGCATTAGTTTGCTTCCAGCACATGCTGCTGATTTCAGAACAATGTGGACTTCTCAAGCATTTTCGTCAGACATAAATAATATTTTAATAGATATAAAAATCACACGCTGCACATCACAATCACAACACAGAGTGAGCAGGTTGTCCAAACGTCCATTCACTTAGAGTGAAGAAAAATACAACGGTTTATTATTGGCAATAAAAAGGATATCTTCGAAAGCATTGAATCAGAACTATGAAGAATTCAGCCATTATGAATACTAAATGAAGTCATTTCTCTTCTGGCACTCGTTCCTGCATGCTAAGCTAGAACAGTGAGGAAGTTCTGGTCAGGTGATTCCTATTGGTGTATTAAAAAGGTTTTATAACAGGCTTAAAAGTAGTCAAGCGGCGTTAAACCTGCCCATGTATTTCTATAGTAATGCAGGAAAGCAATACACTTATTCCACCAGGTCTAAATGAAGCTTTATTCGTCTCCGTTTCTTCGGCTAAAACACATCTTAGTCCACGTCAAGTGGACATGGTGACTGTGGCAGGGACATATTTTCACAGCCAGTAAGACATTCTAAGTCTTTACTTGGCTTGCTCTCACATCCCTCCCAAACTTCTAACTCTTATGTGTATCTCCTGCTGGCTGTGCCCGAGCTCAAAGGTGAAGGCACGCCGCAGCAATGTGCACTGCTGGCAGATTAAGCTGCAGGCCAGCACATGGTGTTTTGCTGGGCTTTAATCTGTTTGTTGTTAATCAGTTCCACTGTTCCAACGTGATTGATTTAGGCTATTTTAAGGAGCCTGATGTGGGCCTACTTTTTTTTTTTCCAGGGGTTCCTGGTATTCCATGATCATGAATCATGCATGTAAGGGTCAGGATGAAAAGAATGAAGTCTCTGTAGTTAATCACTGAGTACATGAGGTGGCCTTGTAAGTGGTTTTAGTCAGAATACACATTCGTGCGGAGTAATCCTCAGCTCTTGTTCACCATTGTCTTTATTTCTTGATTGATTATTCTGCACTAGATCAGCAGCTAATGCTAATCTAATCTGATCTGTAGCTTCCTTTGTGCTGACAGTTCAAACAGAATGTGGAGCTGATGGTGGGAAAAGTATTGATCATGGTAACTGAAACTGATTTGACCTCAGGGTCAGACTGATTATCATTATCAGCCTAGAGTCTAAAAAGAAGTCAATTAAGACTAGCACATGACTAACAAAAAAAAAATTGGCTGTTTCTCGCTGGATTTCAGTGAGCGTTTGACTCGAAAGGGACCCAAAAAACACTATAAACAAACAACATCTGCAAAAGCTGCTGGTGTTTCAAATAAACAATTCGTACAGCAAAGCAAGATGTTACAGGACATCAGGAGGGTGCCTGGTCATTACTTGTAACGCATCACCACAACACCCTTGATCTGAAAACTTTCCAAATTGGTGAAAGGTTCTCTTACTCTTTATTTACAGGGCATCTTTATCTCTGGCATATCAAAGATATTCTAATTCGTGGTGACATACTATTATAAATATATGCAGGAATAGCAGCCTGCCATTTCCTGTATCTGTCAAGACAAGCATTTATTCGGCAGAATCTGTGCGTTAGGAACAGCAGTGAAATTTATTCATGCAGTTTTATTCATCCAATATTTAAAGCAGAAATGCTGCCACTACACCTGATCCATCTCTTAAGCAACACAGATCAGGTGTTTGGAAGAGGAGAAACCTCAAAACTGTTTACACAAGCCTGGTGTTGAGAATCAGTGCGTTATAAATGAGTGAGATACCCAGTGAGATTTACCGAAGCGCGCGTTCACGCACACATTTACGCAAAGTGCACTTGTTCGTAAATGCGCACGGAGACGCGTCTCGCGCAGAACGCACCGGGGGAAAAGTTTCCAAAGTTTCTAAACAGTCGCAAGATTCCTACACGTGCTTAGTTTTCCCAATATTTTGTTTTGTAGGTGTCCGACTTATCCTGAACTGTTAGAAATTCGGTAAATCGTCTCCATTATAATCGTTTATATTATAAGTGATGTTTGCGATTTTGAGTCGTAGAGACTGAACAGTTAATTGATTCTCTGTAATAAAACATGTTTCTTACAGGCTACCGTAGATTGTAAATGTACTCACACTGCTTGGATGGATGAGAGGCAGCGGCAGTAGGGACAGTGGGATCATGACCACAAGAATCAGCTTCCTGGCCACCCACAGCTTTCTGAACAGGTCCATTCTTGCTGTCTCCAGCCTCACCTCAGTGTCTTTACGCTTCTTGTAAGTGTGTTTTTTTCGGTATTTATTTCCCCTCCGAACGTCCACGGACTTTATGGTTTCTGAGACTAAGTGTGCATAAGTCGTGTGCTGTGATTTCTCTTCAGGTGATGCAATTCCCTGAGCTTACTTAGTCCACTACAAAAAGAACTTTCCCTTTATGCATGTCTTCTAAAGTGTCACGTTTGAGCTTGGCTGTGCATGAATGCCGAGTGCAAATGCTTTTCCCTTGGTGTATGATGTGTTCTTCACCAGCCAACTTTTCCAGACCTAAAGAGAAATTAGCCAGATCCTTCTTTGACCACTCACGCGCACGAGCAGATCACTCATTTAGTCTTTTCTGTGTGTCGGCATGGTGAAGTTTGTGATCCCACAAATCAAAACACACAGGAACCACCAGCATGGTTTATATATTAGAAAAATCTCCCCAATTGCGCAACTGTCCAGGTGGCCCCGCCTTGTCTTCTCATTGACCAATCAGAAATCAGCAGCCTAATGGTAATCGACTGACCAGAGCAGGGGGCGGGGTTTGTTGTTGTATGTGATTTTCTGTTTTTTGTTTTGTTTTTTTTTTGCTGGTGTGAATGTGATATTTATCTAAAACAGGAAGCTGATTGCATCAACATCAATGAGGCCATTTCTTAAATCTGAATAATTAAGTTGAATTAAACACTGGGCTTTCTGATTATAAAATGCTTCATATCAGAAAAGACCAAAGTATTACGCTTTAAACCTCTAGCCTACAGTTGAAGACAGAAGTTTCCATCTTATCCAAATACATTTTAAACTCAGTTTTTTTTTTATATTTCCTGCCATTTAATGGTAGTAAACCTTCCCTGTTTTAGTCAATTGGGTCAGTTATGATCAGTAAAACGTGAACTGTCAGAATAATAATAGAGAGAATGATTTCTTTCAGCTTTTATTTCTTTCGTCTCATTCCCACTGGGTCATGGTTTACATACACATGGGTAGTATTGCCTTTAAATTGTTCAGATTGGATCAAATGCCCTTTAGGATGACTTTCACAAGCTTTCACAATACGTTGCTAGAATTGTGGCCCATTCCTCCAGACAGTACTGGTGAAATTCAGTCAGGTTTGAAGGCTTCCTTGCTCCTCGATCGGATTAAGGTCAGGGCTTTGTGATAGTTCTCCAACACCTTGTCTTTGTTGTCCTTAAGCCATTTTGCCACAACATTAGATGTATGCTTGAGGTGGTTTTCCATTTGTAAGACCCTGTTTGTGACTGAGCTTTAACTTCCTGTCTGATATTTAGAGATGTTGCTTCAATATATCCACAACATTTTCCTTCCTCACGCTGAAGGAAACCACTTCATCCTGCAGTAAAAGCACCTCGGCACCATGATGCTGCCATCACCATGCTTCACAGTTGATATGGTGTTCTTTGACTTGCAAGACTCACTGTTTTTCCTTCAAACCTAATGGTGGACAGAGGACATTTCTCTAAGAGGTAAGATTTTTGTCCCCATGTGCACTTCTAATGATGTGGGTTATGATGATATAGGACTTGTTATAGATATAGATACTTGTCTTACTGTTTGCTCCAGCATCTTCACAGGGTTATTTGCTGTTATTCTGGGATTGATTTGCACTTTTCACACCAAAGTTTATTCATCTCTAAGAGATCAGAAGCGTCTCCTATCTCGCCTGTATAATAGCTATAATAACTACCAGGAAGTAAAAAGGCACAGTTTGGGACATGGTAAGTTAGTTTTCTACTGAGCAATACTCAATACAAGATTTTTTCAAAACTGGACTCAGAATGGAAAAAAGATTAGCTCTACGGCAAATGACAAAGTCCTCAAAATGTTGAAGTTTTACTAGAAGACATTATATCTTATCTCTTCTCTCTGCATTTGTCTCTCAGTCTGGAGCAGTGGTGTAAACATGGCTCCTGCTGCTGATGTGCTGCCTCACCGTAGACAATACTCTGAAACAAACCACAATTTTCTGCTCTCATATTTAACTTTTAGTAATTTTAGTTATGAAGTTCCAATTGCTGTGAAAATGATTCTTTTCACACAGGTTGTAATGTTTATGTACTTTACGCTGTCTTATGGCTTTAAATTCAGTTCCTTTATTTTACTTTGTCTCTTTTCCTTTGTTTTTCATCTGTTTTATTCAGATGAGTGTGTAAAGCCCTCAGCATTGAAGCCTGTGCCTGATCAGCGACTTGTCACAAGGTTGCTCCATCTCCAATATCCACGCCCACCAAAGGAGGCAGAACCTATCGCAGCTCCTGTGTCAGAGGTGAAGAGTGAGCTGGAGAAGGTAGGACAGTAACAATGCATTTACTTTATCATATAATTATTCACAGAAACACAGTGAGATTGTGTTTTTATTTTGTTTTTTTGCAATATACATTTTTAGTATATCTGCATGGAGACATGATTTATAATGACTACTAAAAGACGACATAGAAGGAAAGAAACAAATTTAGTTTGAACTGTAAACATCTTTGTAGCCTGTGAAAAAGTTCTATATTAAAGCTTTTATGAATTCATTTATTTTCATGTATTATTTTTTATTGGTTCTTTGTCCTTTACTGAAAATATTCTGGATATGTGAACTAAATAATTCATATTATTGATAGCATAAATAAGTACATGTAGAAAACTCACAGCTGTCTTTGCTGTCAGCATGAAGCTCTTTAAAAGAGACAGAGAGAGCAATTAACATCACCCCATGATAACTGTCTTACCTCCCCGAGTCTGCTGGGCCTCTTGATACTCTCCATGCTTGTCATTTAGAGTGAAGACTTTCTGCTACATGATTTCTGAACCGGCACTGTCCATTCAGAACCCACATGGTGTACATCCTCAACTGACCATCCACATTGCCACTGTGGGCTCCTGCTCTGGGTGTTGGTGTCTTCTGCCTTGGCCATCTACTGCAAAGGAGTGGTCAGTCACCAAGGTGAAGAGTTTACCTGCTAGGTAATACCCAAGCTACTCAATGGCCCATTTGATTGCCAGGGCTTCTTGTTCCATGGCAGCATAGTTTCTCTTGGTGGGGCTCAACTTGTTTATAGAGGACAGGGCTTGATTTAGAGGACCAGGTGTTCTTCCCCTTTGAAAGTCTGGGACAGGACATCCTCCAGTCTGGTCTTTGATGCATCTATGTTGACTGTGAAGGGGAGGTTGAAGTGCACTTGGTGCGGGGGACTGGGGCCTTCAGTATCTCTGTGGGGTTCGTGGGTCCTCTCTGGACCACCGCATTATGCTCCTCAGGTGACAGATCTCTTAAGAAGTGTTCCATGGTGGCCCTTTTAGCGATTTCCTCAGGCATGAGCCTAATGTGGTAGGCCTGAGCAGGTGATCCACATGCACCTAGAGATTTGGTAGTTTCAGTGGTGGAACTCGTGGTGGTGGGAGTGCATCTGTAGCATAGCAGACTCTCACCCTTCAATGTGTCACAATTAGCAGATGGTAGTGCATAGTAGGCCAGCTGGGCCTCCTCCTAGAGCAAGGGAGTGAGGATGTGAGTACAGGCTACACCTTTTCCGAGCGGCAATTCACTCAAAAGTTTGTATGTAGGCCTTGATGTTTAGTTTCAGAGGGAGGCAGGGGGTGTTGTGGCGTGAGGCAGCAAGAGGAATGGCAGAGGTGGTGGAGTGTTTCGTCATGGGTCGCTGCCTGCTGCTGGAGGCTCGCCTCGAGAATGTGCTTTAGCATCTGGTCCATTCCGGTGTCATGGTGGAGGTATGAGTTCATGCTTGCACTCTCCACCAGTGTAGCAGACTCACAGCTGTGACGGGCTAAACACACACACCAGAACCAGAGATAGGTGAAAAAGTGCTCTGTGGATGTTGTACCAGCACTGACCATTAAGCACCCAGGGGTTAGAAAGAAGTGCTTGCAGGCTGCTTTTGGGTGGTGGTGTGGGCGTGGCAGTCACACACATTTTAAATTAATGAACAATATTTAATAGAGTAGCATGGGGTAGAGTTCAATGACTGCAAACATGTAAAGACAGATGTTGTTGTTCTTTCAGCTGCTCCCTGTTTGGGGTCACCACAGCCGATCCTTCAGTCTGCATGTATCAATTTGGCACAGGTTTTATGCTGGATGCCCTTCTTGACACAAATCTCCCATTTTTATCCGGGCTTGGGAACACCACTGGGAGTTAACACTTCAGTGTCTGGGTTAGCTCCTTGCCCAGGAATCGAACCCGGGCCATGGCAATGAGAGTGCGGGATGCTGCCACAGGACCAGCAGGAGGCAAGCATGTAAAGACAAAGATCAGTCACATAATGGAAATAACAGTAAAATACAGCTGCAAGCAGCAATGACGGGCCCTCGCACTATGGGCCATCACTACACGGTGCCATCGCCGCCCAGGCGCACCAGACACAGTGAGCACAGTGGGTACATGCATTAAAAGGGGAAATACCAAAAGGACAAGAGTGACAATTTGGGTGTAATGAAAGTGATCACAGCAACGTCCACTGAGAGAGAGAGAGAGAGAGAGAGAGAGAGAGAGAGAGAGTCACCCAGAAAAATGTATACACATTTCAGGATTTAAGAAATTTTTTTTCTACAAAAATTTGTCTAAATATTGTATTACTAAATTTATTGCTATACATTATAAATTGATTTATATGATGATATTATGACAATATTATGATAAGATTATTAATATTATACTAATATTATTTACATCAAACTATTTTTCTTTTCCTGAAGTATATATACATTTTTTGGTTGACTCTGTATATATGAATTGTGAAAATGAAGCAATATTGTAAAAAAATTTAAATAACGGGATAAGAGCCTCTAGTGGACATAGTCTAGTACTGCAGGAGTCAGGTGAAAATGGACTAGTCAATGGACTGATAAATGTAAAAATTTGTTGTGAGCCGTTTGAGCGTCACACAATCAGGAAACTAAGCAGAATCAAATTAAAATTTTTAAACATTAGGGCTTTCCACTGTTAAGATATAAGAACATTAATATTTTTCTATAATGTCCTCACAATAGCAACATCATTCAAAATATCACAAATTCCTTCACAGTTTCACATCAGCCATGTCCTGACATTATTCTCACTGATTTTCAACCAAATCAGGTGAAAGGAAGAGAAAACATTAGAGATTTCTAAAAGTGACACACTTCCTGCTGCCAGTTGGTGGCGCTATGACTGACACTGACAGTAGTCATGTCCAGCTTTCTTCTCTTAATATAAAGTTGAGGTTTGCTGTACATCACACAATATACACCGAAGTTATTAGCCACTTCCTGTTTCCTTTTATTCACCATAAGTTTAAGGGCTCCTCACGGCTGAACCGTTTGAGATATCAAAAATCCCTTATCAACTTTAGATCCTCAATGTCTTCAGATCATATTGGACCCTGTTTGGTCAAAATCATACAAACCCTCTAGGAGGAGTATATCAAATTCCATTGGGTGCGTTTTTCAAACATCCCAAAATAACTGACTTCCTGTTAAGCAGATCCCATGACAGGTGGATGAACGTCATTTAGCTCAATGAGATCTAAATGTTTACCGGCTCTCATGCATATACGTCCAAGTGAACATGAGCTGTGCAGCTATATTTCTGACAAAGTTCCAGGGTGCGCAGTGACAGCCCTGTGCCACGCCCGGGGACCAGCCACTCTGGACTTTCCCATACCCATTTACACTCTCCATTTACACTGGCACCAAGGTGGTGGAATGAACTTCCCCCGGATGTCCGTGCAGCCGAATCACTGACCGTCTTCAAAGAACGACTGTAGACCTACCTCTTCCTAAAACATTTAAACTAGCTCAAATTTTTTCCTGTCTTTTATGTATTGTTATATGTTGTATTTAGTTTTTACACTAATAGTATCCTAAGTCTGTAACCTATTGAACCAGTGTTAATGTATTCATTAGAGACTTTAAAGCACTTTTATACGTCACTCTGGATAAGAGCATCTGCCAAATGGCAGAAATGTGTATTCCAAATTTCTTCTCTGAAATTTCAGATATAACATTAATTATCGTTTAATTGTATTAGTAAAAGTTGATGCTAATAATTGCCTTTTGATGTCAGGATACAACCTTAAGCTGTATATACAAAAATCATATATAACTATCTCAACATGCCACTAAAATGGAATTAATTAGTAATGTAGTATCTTTATGATACATTTTAATTTTAAGTGTTTCTCAATGATTCTCTGTTTGATGTGTTTTAGAAAATAGATTAACAAATTATGAGAAGAATAAGAAGAGGAATACATTAGATTAAATAATTAATAGGATAAATAATAAAGAAAGAATAAAGGGTAGTGAATAAAATAATCACTCGATTGTGTTTCAGGAAGCGCTGCATGATGATATACAACCACAGAGTGATTTTACTGTATATTTACTTACACTTGCATATCTTGAGTTAGATTCTGCTGCTACAACTTCGACTACTACTACTAATAATAACAGTAATGTATATATAGAAAGGATTAGGAAGAAAAAGAAGCTGGTAAGTTAAAAGCTGTGGCGTTCTGTTTCATTTTGTTGGTTTCATTTCCGTTCAGGCCCGCATCCTCTCCTGTTCTCAACAAGGTCCTGGAGATGGCAGATAAATAAGCAGGCGCTGGGTGGTGAGTTTCATTAAGCGGTTTCATTTCGACAGAGCAGGATGTGTGGTAAAGGCAAACACCGCGAGAGGTTCAGCAAATGGGGCGCAAGGTGTCACCATAAGGTCCTTAACATCCATAGAATGACCAAGCCGGCTGTTCGCCGCAAGAGATTCAGCAGATGGGGCGCAAGGCGTCAATGCAGTAACATCCAGAGAATATTCACACAGGCTGTTCACCGTCTGGTTCGCTATTACAATGTTAAACTTATTTCCAGCCTAACATGCGAAGACTTTTACAATCAATTGAAGGTGTTCTTGGAGAACGTGATCCGTGACGCCGTCTCATACACCGAGCACGCTAAAAGAAAGGTCGTCACCACCATGGATGTGGTGTACGCCCTGAAACGCCAGGGACGCAATCTGTACGGCTTCAATGACTAAACGCTTCAACACTGAACGACGAGAACACAACGGCTCTTTTAAGAGCCACCCAAATATCCTGAAAGAGCTGTTTCTGATTTACTGCTTGTGTGAGAGAAAGATTAAGAAAAGAAATCGGGTCTCTCTCTCTCTCTCTCTCTCACACACACACACACGACAAATACAATCTCTGTACTACTAAGGAGCAAAAGTGGCAAAATTATATGCACAAGACTGACAAGACGATCGAACGTAGAGAAAAAGTGGAAATAGTTATGTATGTATATTTGTTGCTTAAATTATATTGCTGTAGTTGTTGACTGTCACTGAAATCTGTACATATGACAAATAAACTTGAATCTTGGGTTTATGTAAACCCAGTAAACATATAGAAGGACAGAGAAATATGTCCTTAAACAGTAATAACAAAAATTTCATACATTTTTCAGACACTAAAAGGGCGTGTTGTCTGATGAAAAATGAAAACGAAAGCAGACACTCCTGAGACTCTGTGTCTTAGACCAACAGGAAGCCACATCCGTAGATATATGAAGTAAAAACAGAGATGGGGTGAGGCTTCTTTTAATATTAACACACACAAACTGATACTAAGACAAAATGTAGAATAGATTAATCAGAAAAAGAATGAACAGTATGGATTTCCGGTGTGACTAACTATGGAGTAGGACGTGTACTTGGAAGCACCCGCCAAATCTAACTGTTTTGTTTTGTTTTTTTTGGGCACATTTTCTTTACCACCCAGTTGTGGAGGTTTACAGTTTGTTCGACAACTTTAAAGTGGTGTTTTTGGTTATTAGATATCTGTGTAACATGCCTGCCAAAACAGTTAAAATTAGTAGCGTGTCAGCTCCATCACAAAGGCCTGCTTCTCCTGCTGCAGCTGCTTCATCGCGTGTTGTTAGCTCGTTAGCTAGCGCTGACCCACCGTTCAGCATTGCGGATTTTAAGGCTGAGCTTCTTTCTGCGCTACAGCAAGATGATGCGGAAATGCCCTACTTTCATGATATAATATCACTGTACCGTGTACTTTTTACATTTTCCATGCATGCAATGGTGATTTCCTCATCTCAAACAATTTATTGAAACAAAAGCCAACAACAGTGGTGGGTATACCACAACAAAAAATGTCAATGTCTCAATAATTTGTCAAGTGCCCTTGACCATCAATTACAGCTTGACAACGATATCTCATGCTGTTCACGAGTCGACTTATTGTCTGCTGAGGCATGGCATTCCACTCTTCTTGAAGGGCAGCCCTCAGGTCATTGAGGTTCTGGGGTGCAGGGTTACGAGCCTCTACACGGCGACTCGGCTGATCCTATAGGTTTTCTATGGGATTCAGGTCTGGAGAAAGTGCAGGCCACTCCATTTGAGGTACCCCAGCCTCCAGCAGCCGTTCCCTAATGATGCGACCTCGATGAGCTGGAGCATTGTCGTCCATGAAGATGAAATTAGGCCTGTATTGTTCATGCAGGGGCACAATGACTGGATTAATGATGTTATTCAGGTAGTATTGGCTTGTCACTGTACCATTCACAAGTAGACACACCTGCCCAGACTGAAGATTGACAGCACCAAAGGCTTGTCTCCTTGACGTCTCCAACATCATTGGTGGCCATCATTTCTGCTCAACGTGAATCGACTTTCATCAGAGAACAGGACTGAGGTCCACTGGTCCTTCGTCCAAAATAAATGCTCCCTGGCCCATGCAAGACGATGACGCCTGTGCCTGGTGGTGTGGTCAGGTACCCTTGCAGGTCGTCTAGCACACAGACCACGCTGATGTAAACGGTTTCAAGTGGTCTGACGTGACACTTGGGTGCCTCTCACCTCCCTTAAATGTGCCTGGAGTTGAGTGGCATCCATCATCCGGTTCCGCAGGGCACTGTTCACAATGAAGCAGTCATCAACATGGGATGTGGCCAAAGGACGTCCACTTCTATGTCTTTCTGTGACTCTTCCAGTCTCTCTGTATCTCTGTCGCAACCTGCTGATGACACTCTGTGACACTCTAAGCTCAGTAGCCACTTCCCTCTGAGAACATCCTGTTTGAAGCCTCGCAATGGTGAGGTACTGTTGATCAGTTGTTAGGTGTGGTCTTGGTCTCATGATGTCAAAATGTGAACAGCATGATGAAGAGGACTGTTTAAATACCAATTCTAATGGAACCAGAAAATTTATTGGTCGATTCATGGATCAAACACCAGTTGTGAATTTTGCCATTAAGCACCTTGTTAGAGAACAGCAAGTTCTGCAAAAAGTACTGAAACACTGAACAGTTGGACATGTGCATTCAAAAGTGTAGAGAAGGTCAAATTAAATTCACCTGGAAAGGTTATAGTGCATTTTCGGTGCATCCTGAAATTTCACCCGAAAGCCCAATATCCTTAACTTTTTGTGAGTAGTATATATATATATAGGGTGATAAAAATACATAAAAATGTATACACATTCCAGCGAAAGAAAAATTTGTATAAATATTTTATTACAAAATTTATTGCTATACATTATAGATTGATATATATATATATATATATATATATATATATATATATGATACTAACATAATATACATCATACTGTTTTTCTTATCCTAAAGTGTATATACATTTTTTGGCTGGTGGATGATTCTAGGATTTTCATTTAAGGGGGGCTCAGCCCACAATGATAGTATAATAGTAAAAAATATATATAAATAAATAAATTAATTAATTAATTAATTAAAATAAAGGTTTGACTAACAGGGTAGGATGGCAAACTTATTGCAGCATTCCACTGTATGCATAGATGTGTATAACATTTGAGAACTGAAGCCAAAGATCTTCCTGATCACACACACACACACATACACACATACACACACACACACACACTTGTCCTCTGATCCTCGCTCTGTGATGCTGTGGTCTGTGGATTGAAGAACGTGCTGAAAGACGGGGAGGAACCGAAGAGCCGCCGTTTTCATATGAAATTTAAAAGGAACTGAGGCGAACCCCAATTTGTGTACAGTTTATGGAGAATCTCAGAATTTTTAGGGGGGCTGAGTAGAAATGTTAGGGGGGCTAAAGGCCTCCCCTAAAAATGGCCTAGCGACACCCATGCCTGTATATATAAATTGTAAACATGAAACTATATTAAAAAAAAATAAAGGTGAAAGAGCCTCTAGTGGACATAGTCTAGTATTTATAGCACCAGCCACACTGGACTTTCTCATACCCATGTACACTCTCTATGGGAAATATTTTGGAACATTAGGCCTTTCCACTCGTAAGATATGAGAAGATTCATTGTCTTCTATTATGTTCTCATGTAAATCATCACCATAGTAATGATTCAAGGTATCAAAAATTCCTTCACAGTTTCACATCAGCCATGTCTTGACATTATTCTGACTGACTTTGAACCGAATCAGGTGAAAGTAAGGGAGAAAATATTAGAGATTTTAAAAAGTGACACACTTCCTGCTGCCAGTTGGTGGCGCTATGACCGAGACTCACAGTTGTCATATCAGTGTGATCAGCTTTCAATGCTTAACATAATCCTAAGGTTTCATGTAGATCACTTAATGTACACAGAAGTTATTAGCCACTTCCTGTTTCGTTTTATTCGCCATAAGTTTAAGGGCTCCTCACGGCTGAACCGTGTGAGAAATCAAAAATCAGTTTTGCATTATCAGTGTCTTGAGATCATATTAGCCTGGGTTTGGTGGCGGTTGTATCAGTGTCTTGAGATCATATTAGCCTGGGTTTGGTGGCGGTTGTATCAGTGTCTTGAGATCATATTAGCCTGGGTTTGGTGGCGGTTGTATCAGTGTCTTGAGATCATATTAGCCTGGGTTTGGTGGCGGTTGTATCAGTGTCTTGAGATCATATTAGCCTGGGTTTGGTGGTGGTTGTATCAATGTCTTGAGATCATTTTAGCCTGGGTTTGGTGGCGGTTGTATCAATGTCTTGAGATCATATTAGCCTGGGTTTGGTGGCGGTTGTATCAATGTCTTGAGATCATATTAGCCTGGGTTTGGTGACGGTTGTATCAGTGTCTTGAGATCATATTAGCCTGGGTTTGGTGACGGTTGTATCAGTGTCTTGAGATCATATTAGCCTGGGTTTGGTGGCGGTTGTATCAATGTCTTGAGATCATATTAGCCTGGGTTTGGTGGCGGTTGTATCAATGTCTTGAGATCACATTAGCCTGGGTTTGGTGGTGGTTGTATCAATGTCTTGAGATCATATTAGCCTGGGTTTGGTGGCGGTTGTATCAATGTCTTGAGATCACATTAGCCTGGGTTTGGTGGTGGTTGTATCAATGCCTTGAGATCATATTAGCCTGGGTTTGGTGGCGGTTGTATCAATTCCCTAGGAGGAGTATTTCAAATTCCACTGGGTGCGTTTTGCAAACAACTCAAAATAACTCACTTCCTGTGGATTAGACTTAATGACATGCAGTGTGAAAGTTGTTCAGCTCACTGAGATCTAAGTGTGTACCAAGTTTTACATGGATGCAAGTGTGTATCAGCTATGCAGCAAGATGTTCCAGGGGGTGCTGTAACGGGTGTGTGCCACGCCCAGGGCCGAGCCACAGTGACGTCCTAATGGCCGCAGATTCCAACCTGTCTGGTGATTTTCAAGAGTTTTTGAGCATGTTAAGTGGTCCAAAATGCCCCGAAAGTTTGACAAAAAAAACACTAAACATACACTAAAATACTTCCCTATAGTATTGGAGCATTCAAGACTCATTAAACGTACAAAGTGGCATTAAAACATTAATCAAAAATTAAATCTTTAAAAGATTAAAAACTTTTTTCTTCGTGTGTGATGTGGAGCTGGGTTAAAGCTACATTATTAATCAAAGTGTACAGTGCTGATATAATTATATTTCCAGTGATTTTATAAGGAATAAATGTTGTAATGCTTGTTATGGACCTTATGGCTTTTCATTTCTCCCACAGCCCTTATGTCAAAGGTGAACAGTGGACAGTGTAGAACAGACACAGGGTGAAGGTGTAACTTGACCTTCCAATGTCTTACAAGTAATTCTGATTATGAAGCTAAAACAATTCTGTGTAATAACGTAAAGGATAATACTTAGCTATGGAAGGCAAAACAACTATATGGAATAAACAAAACCAAGACAAAGAAACTAACAAACACAGGGCCTTTAATAGTGTGACTGATGTACTAACACATAACAGGTCAACATAATTAAGGGGAGAAATGAAGTGGCCAGCAGCTGTTCAAACAATGGGTGATGTTGCCATCTGGTGGTCTGGAGGGGACTTCTCTGTCGGCCTAGACGATGTTGCCTTCATAAGTAATAGGTGATACAATCGGTTTCAGTGTTGATAAAGACGCCACTATATAACAGTACAACATTTTGAGCAAGAATATATGAATATATGATCATATGAATGCTTTTAATTTTGACATGTCTGTTGTGTGAAATCTGAAGTAGGTGATCAGATGTATTGTGAAAGACCCCTAGTGATCCAGTGGCATATGATATATGTACTCTCCGTTGCTGTGGCCTGGGTTCAATTCCCGGGCAGGAAACTCACCCAGCCACTGAGGGATTAATTCTAAGTGTTAGTTCCAAGACTGGATAAAAAAAATGGGAGCGTTGCGTCAGGAAGGGCATCCGGCATAAAAACCTGTGCCAAATCAAAACATGCAACTCAGATGATCTGCTGTAGTGATGCTGAACAGGGAGCAGCCGAAAGAACAACAACAAATGTATTGTATAAACATAATATACATACACAATGCTATTTTTACAGATTCAGTTTTCTTTATATAACACATTGCCATACTACACTAACTGCCCCAATCCCTGACCCCTCTGGCTTCTACTACCACACCTCCTTCTACTTCTACACCACCTGCTTCCACTGATCCTCCACATTATGTTTCAATTCTGCAATAAAGGAGAGCTATTAAAGCAAGCCTTAACCCTCAACTGCTCAGTTGTATAATTTTATTTCCTTTATGAGTATATACTCGTATCATACTCGGATGTCCTTTCTGATCAGGTCCTTGAATGTGTGTACTAAGTCGCTACAGCTGCTACTATCCTTTGTTGTGGTGTGCTGGGGACGTGGCATTGGGACTCCTGGTGCCAACAAACTGCAAGCGGGTGAGGAAGTTCAGCTCTGTGGTGGTGTTGAACAAAAATGGACAGGATGGAGGCAGTGACTGAGATGAGAATGAGAAAGAACCTGGAAACAATCATGGATAATCTTCTGTATGATAAGATGAGGTAGATTAGGAGCACATTCAGCCACAGAATCATCCATGCCTCAGTCTGTCTACTGCACCAAGTCTCACAAATACATACATCTCATATCAGCTCCTTTTAACTGATCTGATTTGACCTCTCTTTCATTAAACTGTGTTGTGTGGACAACTAAAACCCTGGTTGTTGACCTCCGTCTGTCTCTATCGTGTTAACGTTAAGGTGATAGCTGAATGCTAATCATGTGAAACGTGTGACTGGAGATTGGGTGAACTGGGTGGGCGGAGCCGAGCTTTTCTGAGGCTGTGGAATCAACAGAGTTTGTTTGGAAAGCTCTTAGTGAGAGCTGCATGTGGACTCTAAGCAGCTATGAGAAAACAGGTTTGCTCATGTGTACCTGACTGCTGAGGTGTGATGGAGAGATGGAAGGATTGGAGGAGGGCAGGATGCGTATGGGTTCTCTTTATGGCTTCTACATGGACTTTGGCTTGGTCACTGACTTGTACTGGAACTCCACTGAGTGCCACGGATGCTAGTGAAGCAAAAGAGTCAACTAATAACAGTGAGACTCCAACAAGTAACTGTACAGGTGAGCTATACTGCACTGTGTCCGGTACAAGAGCTCTGGGTTCAAAGATTTACAGTCAGCAGATAAGTAGATCAAGAACTGGAAAAAATGCCTGTAAATATGTTAGATATACAGTAGCTTATCAACCATAATAAGGCTTTAAAATTTGTCTTAATGTGAAGCAAAGGAGGAAACAGTTGCTATCATTATGCATTCACTCATCTTTAAGGTAAGTTCTGAATTTTAATCATAATATCAGTAATAAGTTTTAATTACAGGCTTTAATACAGTGTTTTAAGATTAAAACACTTCATGACTGACTTCATAACTTCCACACAGTATCTGGAGAGCAAGGAACACACACCCCAAGCAAGTGTGTTTGGTGAAAAAGAGAAACATTTTGTGAACTTCAGCACATCACTAAGCCCTAGTCGGTATTGCTGTGCCAGTTACACCCGGCTTAATGAAACAGGAATGCGGGTTGATCACATGATTCTTAGGGGTCAGTTTCTTGCTTGTTCACTGTGGAGACACACATTCACACACTGGTGAGAAAATGAAACACTCCCCCATGTACACTGTCAACGAGGCGAGCAATAAATCTGCACCTAATACACCATTCTGGAGTATAAATAGTGCGATTATACTGAAAATCTAAATGTGGTTTAAATTAGCCCAGGTTGTGTGATTTATATTTCAACATTTTAAAAATTCACCCTATTTTGCTAAAGCTCACATCATCACATTACGTGCGTTTGATGACATCGCCTGCGAAACAGCTTATACTTCCTGTTAATAAAACACATTAGCGTTCTGGATAAGATAATAACTTTATATAACATTAAACAAAGAAACTTTTGGACTAATTCTGTTCTTATTATTTCTCAGCCATCGTGAAACCGAAGCTCCTCGGCTTCCAAGTGGCCATCTTGGCCTCGCTAGTGAGCTGCATCATCATCCTCGTCATGTCAGTGTCCTTCATCATTTGCTACCTGCAGGAGCGGAGGGAAAGCTTAAGCAGGTACATACACCTGTACAATGAGGAAAACTTAGAAAATGAATAGTGTATTTTCTGTGTTGTTGTTCTTTTTGATTTTGATTCGTTTCATTTCTGAGGAAGAGAAATAAACATCCACGCCATCATAGGAGTGATTATCTCCCTCAGCACCTGGAGAGCGGACTTGACGGCTATGAGAACCATGGATATCAGAGGTGAGAGGGGTCTCCACACTCATGAATAGAGAAGTACAAAATGGTATATGTGTAATGCATGTGTGTGTGTGTGTGTGTGTGAGGAGTCAGGAGAGCTTGATGAATGATTCTCTGCCTGGGCTGTACCACACAGAGAGCCAGTGGTATCTCCTGCACAGAGTGTCCACCGTGACAGCTCCCAGTCTGCCAACCAGCTCCAGCATACCTGTATACCTCCATGTGTCCATTCCCAACACTGACAGCCACCTGACCTGCTCAGCCTGCACCTCCCACCTTCCACATCACATCACACCCTGCACTTAAAAAAAGAGGTTCCTTGGGGTTCTATATAGAGCTCTGGGGTTTCTGTAGTTGGCCAATATAATTATATATAGAACAACTGGAGAGCAATGAGCCTGTTAGATTAAAACAACTGTATCCTGCAGCAGCTTTTAAACTGTGTGAACACTGTAGAACTACAATTAGACCCCCACTTCATCAGTATCAGTTTATCAGGGTGCTGTTAGCTGATTATTGTGTAGTTAGTGGACTCTTTCTGAGTCTATACAGTTACACAGAGCTGTTTAATAACTGGAGCAATGCTACTATCTGGTCTACTCATACCATCGCAACACACATCACCTGCCTATCTGTGCTGATGGTCCACAACTAAAATAATATGAGTGATGGTGAACCTTTATGTGTCTTCTGTGAAGCTGAGCTATTTTGTAAACATAAAGCAGAACCTGCAGGTGTTTCCGGTCTTCTGCTGCACTTCAGACAGAATCACAATTATAAACTATAACCTGTTGGAGTCCAACTGAGTGTGCAGTCTTCCTCCTGAGGTTTCCTAAATCAGAGTTGCCAGATCTGCATAATAAACCCATCCCAATATACAATCAAAACTAGCCCAAATACCAATATGCCACTCCCATACCTTTTACAGTCACTATTTATAATTTCATCTTGAAAATCACTGTAGGTCTATAGTGAAAAAACAACATAAAAACAGTCTGTTCTGATAAATAAAACCATCCTACTTCAGATAGACAGCTAGTGAGCTACCAGCTAGTGCTAGAAAGTGATATCTGCTGTGGGCGGGGCAAATGAGAGAACCCTAAAAGATAAAATTCCTTTTTAATTACAAGGTTATATATATATATATGTGTGTGTGTGTGTGTGTGTGTTTTCTAATGTATGGAAAATGTTTCTGTAGATACCACATGTTACTTTTATTTATTTATTTATTTATTTATTTTCTAGCAATAATCCTGGAGAGACCCGCCGCTCTGTTACCATGGAAACGAAACCAGCCGCTCACTCCCCGTATCTCTACCGATACGGTTTCTACTATTGCTACTTTAATCAACGTCTTATGCTAAATCCGGGCTGAGGAAAGCAAGCGGTTGCTTATATCTGTAGTTAACACTGTCATTAAATTAAAACTTAAACTTAAACCTGTGGAAAACGCCACTGAGCCGCTCCTCTGACTGACTGAATACTTCACCATAAAATATATAATTACAGTGAAGCCCCGCCTCCATGAGCTCACAGGTGTGTTGTGATTGGCCAGGGCTGAGGTCTATTAGAACCCCCGGGTCCTTCACATAGATAGATAGATAGATAGATAGATAGATAGATAGATAGATAGATAGATAGATAGATACTCTATTCATCCCAATGGGAAATTTACAACTTCCAGCAGTATCCATAAGCATAGATAATAAATAAATAAAATAAAAATAAACTATAATTCACACTTTCTTAATATCCCGGATGTTTTTTCTTCATCATCCCACGGGAAATGTCCAGTGCTTGTTTTTAACCTTTATTTTTAAACCATACCTGACTTTTATACACCTGAAATGTTAACAGTTTGATTTTTTTTTAACATGCCTTTTTTATTATCTTTTGTTAACATTTTCCACACATTTTCTCACGTTTTCTGAAACTTCCATCCACAAGATGGCGCCACTGTTCCTGCTCTCTAAATGAGCACACCTAAAAAAAATAAATTAAATAAAAATGTCACCTGTTCCACTGTGGACAGAAACAGCTATTTTCAACCCGGGAAAAATGTTTTAATTATTTACTTATACTTTACAAGCCATTCATAATGGCTTACAAAGCGAATATGCGTGTCTTATTTCAGATCATATTTTCTTGAGTGTGTGTGTGTGTGTTCACCCCTGTGTTTTGACACACTTTCCTAAGGGACTGTAGTAGTCAGTGTGAATCTCTCTTATTGCACTCAGTGCCGTATTTTATCCTCTGTGTGTGTGGAGTGTGTGGAGAACACACACACTGCACGAGCTGAGCGTTATGGCAGTAGATTATGGTAAGGTGTAGTTCACTCAGGTGATGACCAGATGGACAGTCCAGTGTCGGGTGCATCTCTCTGTCGGCGCAACAGCAAACTGGAGACGTTTCTTAAGAGGAATGCTCCCCGGGACGCGCACGAGCGCATTCGGTACTACGAGGCGTGTGTGGTGGTTTCAGAGGATCTTGACAAGGTGTTCATGCATGTTGTGCTCACTGATGACTCCATTTACCTGACCGAGTATCATCCCAGAACTCTCCTCAGGGTTCTTCACTTCAGCCTCATTCTGCACCTCGAGCTGGTAAGTGCAAAAGTAGGATCAAACAAACAAACAAACAAACAAATGTTTGTCCTGGTTGTTGTGGTGGTTCTGTCGAAGGGACATGTTCTGTATCTTCACTATATTTTTCTTCTTGTTGTAACTTTAGTATGTTTCTCCTGGGATGGTACAGGTGCTGTACCTTTAAATAGCTTTTAAAACATATTTTATTTATTTATTTAGCTTTTTAAAAATATATTAATTAATTAGTGAGGTATATAATTAAATAATTTTATTAACAGTTATGCAGTAATTCATTAATACTAAGTGTTTTAACCCCTCAGTATTTGGGTTGTTTCCTGTTATAATTACATTTAAAATAATAAAGATTAAAGGTTATTATTTATTATTGATTTAAAAATAGGAAATGTTGTGGCACCATAAATTATTTACATATTTATAAATAAAAGATGAAAAAATATAAAATCACGCATCTTTACCATGGGAATCTGGTATTTACAAGTTGGGAAGTCGTAAATTACGACGTCAGGTGCGTTGAAGTCACAAGATGGAGGTGATCATTTTCTGAATTGACTACAAAAACAAATACAGCAAGTTTTTTTTTACTTCGAGTTCCTCAGATGTGTTTTGAATTCTTTTATGTTTTTAATCAATTTATGAAGCCGCTGTAAACTTTATCGTTACATCTTCTACTGTACTCGTACAGCGCTATCATAGTTTATATCGTAGGAAATTAGCTGTTTTTATTGTTAATTTTTCTTTTTTTTAAAATAGCATATAGAGAAAACATTTCATTTCAACTCATTTCCCTCATGTTTTCTGACTGACTCGCCTCCCAACTCGGAAACTCCGAGCTCAAAGAAAAACCCACTTGTTTTCCCACTCGTAGTTACGACTTTTTGGTGAATAAATACAGTCTTTCTGACATGATGCACCGAGCGTGGTGCTACGTAAAGATGTGTGTAGCTTTGTGGTTAAGGTGTTGGACTACTGATGGGACGGTTGTGTGTCCACCAATCTGCCACTGCTCGGCCCCTGGGCAAGGCCCTTAAACCCCTTTTGTATAAAAATGAGATAAGTTGTAAGGCGCTCCGTAAAGGGAAGTCTTCCAAATGGCAGAAATGTAAATGTGTGTTGAGCGATGGTGATCAGTGACTGATCATTGGGAACAGATACATATTGATGGAAAAAAGAAAACCAAGACAAAGAAAACTTATGGTGCGTGTCTCACTGGAGCACCTGTGACCTGGACAACAAGTCTGTGTCGTATTGAGATCCACAGTATCCAGGGTAATGATGGCATTCCATCACGCAGGACAAACCACATCCAACAGGAGTAACTGTCAACACAAGAGGAAGCTGACTGAAAGATGAAAAAAAAGACAAATTGCTCAAAATCCCTCTGGTCACTGTGCAAACTGCACCACTGGGGCTTATCAGGGGTACTAGTTCTGTACCGTTCACCTGGAAACATGAATATAGTGCACTTAAAAATAAATTAGATAAAATAATTGGACCTTAAGGACAACTGATGTACTCTGAAAGCTAATGAAAGGCACACCACATGCACCTCTACCAGTTAAAGACTCATTCATAAAGGTGTACTGATGATGGTTCCATCTGAGCAACAAGGTGAAGTATTATACAGTTTGGTCTAGTGTGTGGATAAAATTATTCTATGTTCTGATCTTAGTTTGTAAATGAACAGCACACTTTGTTAATATTTCCTGGCCACAAATGAAATGTATGATGATGATAATGATGATGATGAATTATTACGTCATTACCTCACATTTCCTTCATTTCCTTTAATTCATTTCCAGCCAAAATGTCCATTAAGTACAAATTATTCATTATTCCGGCATGAGGGAAAAAAAGCAAATTTTCCTGACACTTGACAAAGAATTGCACAGAACCCTCAACAACTTTATGCAAACACTTAAATATTATTCAGTATGTCCAGTCTTTGCTTTTATTACACCTTCTATTGCTTTCAGAAGACTTACAACAAAATCTGCAGGAGTACATTTCCATGTGTCTTGTAAACATTTTAGACGTTCCACTTCCGGTGTTCCGTTTTAAATATTAATTGCAGTTTCTACTTCCGGTGATCCAGTTAAGCTCAACCACAGTGTTGAGGTCTGGGCTCTGAGGTGGCTGTGAGGTCTCATTGTTCTGAGAAGACTAGCAGCTTCTTCTTTAATTTGATCAATACTTCAGTGAGCTTGGGGTCATTACTATGGTGTAGAATGAAATTCTTGCCATTTAGCATTACGGATCCCTTCAATTGAAAACAACACACCAGCTCCAGATGTGGTCACACTGTATATCCTCACACTGGCACTGATCCTCCACCATGCTAGACAGACAGACAGACAGACAGACAGACAGACAGATAGATAGACAGATAGACAGATAGACAGACAGATAGATAGACAGATAGATAGATAGATAGATAGATAGATAGATAGATAGATAGATAGATAGATAGATAGATAGATAGATGATACAGCACCCCTGGAGCAGGGTGGGTTAGTGGCATTGCTCAAGGGCCCAACGTTGGCAGCTTGGTGCAGTGTTGGGGCTTGAATCCCAATCTTCCGGTCAATGACCCAGCACCTTAACCATGTGAGCTACCACCGCTAGACCTTTCACCCCGTGAGGCCGTATTCCACATCTTTCCTTTTCTCTGTAACAGCTTCTTGACAGCTACACATTCAGCATTGATTTCTTTTCTCTCAGTGGAAGGATGGACAGAAACACCTGTGGATTCTTTCACATCTGAAGCAAGAGTGAAGCTACCAGGTCCTGCACAGTTGTTATCAGTTAGATCTTGTATCTAATCTCCTCTGAAAAATCTTTCGATTTTAGATGCTCATGAGAGAAATTTGCAAGACTTATTTCCAGTACAGAAAACTGAATAATTGAAAGAGTGCTCTCTTACTTGTCTTACATGCAGTGTTCCTGTGATGCGCTCCAGATACACCAGGATAACTGAAGATGAATAAATTGAATTAACAAATGAATGAATGAATGAATTAATTAATTATGAGACTTTCTCTCCACAGATCAATGATCTACCTGAATTCCTCAGTGGCAAAGACCAAGAGCAGTCAGTTCATATACGTGTTGTACATACACATGTGAAGGATGTCGTGAAATATGGCTCAAGAGACCGGGCCAAGCCTCAGTCTGCTGTCACATCACGTCAACAAGACAACTACAGCCACAGCTGCTCTCCACAGGGTAAGACAACAGGCTTTGTTTTAGCAGAGAGGGATTGGTCAGATTTATAAAATGTTTGTAGACTGCCACGGATGAAGGACATGAAGGTGTAAAATGGCTTAAATAAATACAGTAATGAACACAGTATTTCTTGCAGAGCTTTTACAATGCTGTGTGATATAGATAATCAGGGTAATCTCATTAATAAAGTTGCTGATCATTAATAGATCTCTTTTCCCTCTGGTACCGCATAACCCCGTTTAATCTGATTATCAGGGTTGCTGAGTGTGTAGAGTTAGAGCATGTCCGTAGATCTCTGACAGCTAATACTCCAGGACTAGCTTATACACTCTGTTGCACTTTAGTCCTCTTTATATCACATTACTGTCCAGGTCTTCAATCCGGAGTTTGATTTGCTTTCTTTGAAGAAATGTTTATTAATTTGTACCCAGTTGGCAGCCTTTGTGGTTTCCTTGTAAGTGGAAACACTACGTTATCTTCACGTCAGAGGAAAAAGTGAAGCTGATGAAGGAACACTGTTGTTTATAGCAATAACAGGCACTAATCTGTTTCTTGGAGGTTGTACAACATTAAACACAACTCTAAATGGATAAAAGGTACATGTCATTCTTTAATAAAGGAAAAACTCAAACTGTTTTTTTTTTTTTTTTTGTCAGAAGTAACGCAGAGACACAGAGGAAGCAAGTGCAGGAGAGCTGAACAGACTCAAGAAACAGATTATGGTTTCAACGTGGCAAAAACAGGGCTAAAGGGGCTTGGCTAAGGGTCGAAAAACAGGAAAACAGCCTGTGAGCTAAATGTAGCTAACAACAGAATATAACAGGCTCGGCTAGGGGCGAACTCAGAAATGTGGCAAAGTCAAAGGCAGATCAGGAACAGGCTGTGGTCAAAGAGCGAGGCCACGGAATGAGAGGCTTAGTAATGTCAATAGTTAGATATAAATCAAGAAAGAACCTGAAAACATCTCGTGATACATAAAGAAACAAATAATCACTTGGGCGGAGACAAGACATGGATCAAAAGAAAGTATACATGGTATAGAAAACAAAGCGGAACAAAGGCATTTCTTTGCAGAAAAATGTAATAAATAAAACGAATACCCAAATTGGTATGTATTATTTACTTTATATATTCACATTTGCTTGTTTTAGTAATAGCGCCACAAAGGCCATAATTCTGACCGTATGCCAGTAATCAAATGATATGAGAATAAATAGCTTCTTTTCTAATTCTAATTCCCTCTCCTGTGCAGGAACCAGCAGAGTTCAGCAGAGTCCTGAGTGCAGAACGTCTCCATCTTCTAGCAGGTACACACTTCACACACTGAGCTTACAGCTCCATCACACACACTCACTGGGTGACTCAATGATTGAGTGACATTTAAGACGGTGTTATCCCGTCTACTGAAAAACATTTCTTTTAATATTTTTTCACAAGTCTGTAATTTGCTCTGGTAACAGGGTTGAGACTTTAATATAGAATGAACTAGTTAATTAACATTTTTTTTTCTTCTTCCTGTGATTTTTGTGAACATGTGGAATCTTCCAAATATTTCATTTTTCACTGGTGCTTGAAGGTTGAAGCTGTTCTGCTGTGAAGAACGAGCTAAAATTCCTCCAGTCTGACATGCAGGACTGATCTACAGTTAGAGGAAACAATACTGAAAGCAAACAGTCATATGCTCACAGATGTGTTATAGTGATTTGTTCTTCTCAAGAAATAAATGACCAAGTATCATATTTTTGTCTATTTTTGTTATATATATATATATATATATATATATAAAATCTGTTTCTTGAAATGTGGAAGTGTAGTGCTGTAGGTTATTATTATTATTATTATTATTATTATTATTATTATTATTATTATTATTATTATTACTATTATTATTATTATGTTCAGCGTTCTTTATCTGAGATTTTTCCTAAACATAGATACTCAGACTCTTGTACTAGTTTTAAAAATGTTTTTTTCCTACCAAGACTCTCACTCTGGGGCTCACACACCAACACTGCACTAATATACTAATGCACTAATTTTCTTTTTATACCATTTGCTAATCAGTAATCACTCGTCCCCTCACACACTGAGGTTCTGTTGGTTCTGTTGTTCTGCGAGCTTATCTCCACCTTCCATGTTTCCCTGACTGGCTTGTGTACAATGGCGTGAAAAGGACAGTGCGTGTCATCAGCTCGCTTTAGCTGCTTATAGAGATGGGATTTAAGCTCACAGCTTTCAACTTTGATAAATTAATATTACAGCGACCGAGATAGGATTAACCCTGTAGCTGACGCAGAGCCATTTTAATCAGGCTAGGCTCAAGTACAGTCAGTACAGTCAGTCAGTACGGATCCTGTGTCATGATTCGAGTTTCAGTTAATGATCATATTCCACTGTAAATACAACATCATGGCTTACTGTTGCTGCTTGAAAATAAAACCTGTGAAGACACCAGACCTGTTCCGAGCAAACAGAAGCTTTCAACTAAAGCTTTATTGTAGAATAATAAGTGAAGTTCGAAGCTTTTTGTCCTAACTGTTTCAAACTGCGAGATTTACTCTCACTCCTCTTGCTCTGTCGCTGCACATGTGCACAAGGACACTGTAGTGCTTTATGGCTGTTTTACAAGCATAGCCAGGACACTATTGGTTTTTCACAACTGTTTATTACCTGCTCCGAGACCCCGCTGGGAGGCAGAGCATCAGGAGGGAAGGGTGAAGGTTGGCCTGGAGACATGAAGGGTGTTTGTGGTGCGAGGAAACAGTATAGAAGAACTGAATGGGAAATGAATAAGGGGATGGAGTGAGCAAGTAGAACACACACACATCCATACACAACACATTTTTGGTGCACTTTGTATTTCATTCATAATTTATGTAACTTGATTAATAATGAGTCACCTGGACAGCGTCGTGCTTCATGTGGGGAAAATGCTGTCTGAAACATGAGAGAGAGAGAGAGAGACAGAGAGAGAGAGAAGCAGCAAGGAAATAGTAGAAGAGAGAGCAGGAGACGAGCTTGGTTAAGTTACCAATGACTTTTTAATGAGATGAGTGAGAATACAATGCAGTCAGCTTTATAAGGTGACCCTGCTTCTATTGCTCTTGCTCTTATGTCTCTTCACGTTTCACTTTTTATCTCAGGGATAGAAAATTCACTTAATATGAGGCTTTTTATTTAATCCAGTCATATCAGTGAAACCTCTCGTTTTCAACACGGATAGTTTGGACAGGAAATTAAAACAAAAAACAATTGGTTTATCGAATTGCATGAATGTATGACAAATACTACATCTATTAATCTGTAGGAAAATTAGAAACAGTGTTATATTCATTTCCACCTTTAATGGGCTACAGCATCTCACCAAATTCAAGTGAAAAACCAATAGAAACTATTGTAAGGGAAAAATGAGCTAATCATATAAAAAAAAATTTTATTGTCAAATACACAACCATAAACAGTACGACATGTAGTGACGTGCTTTACAGCTCTCTGTGTAAAAAGTAGAATAGAAAAATTGAATAAAAATAGAAATAATTCAAACTCCTTTTCAGAACTAATTAGAATACACGTCATTAATGAAGCGATTCTGATTAAATGAAGATAAGCTCTTTCTTTTGGATTTTCTTGACATCTTGATTTCATCTGAATGCTCAAACCAATGAGCTTTCACACCATGACAAGGATACGAAGGATCTTACTCATAAAACTTTAGATGTCGCATGGAACACCATGGAGGCCATCATCAACACATGGAGAAAATGGAGCACCAGAGTGACCTCAGCTAAAACAGGGCATCCCTCCAACACTGAGGCAAGAACAAGAGGAAAAGTTAACAGAGAGGTTCTTTTGAGATCTTCAAGAAAATCTGATTGTGTGAATGCCGATCATGTGATAACAGTCTGGGTTATGGAGTAGGGTCAGTAGATAGAAGCCTTTTGTCATGGAAAAAAAATCCAGGTCTACCAAAATCACCCCAAACCACGTGGTAAAATGTGTTCTAGTCTGATGAGACCAAGGTAGAATTTTTGTGCATAATTCTAAAAGATACACACAGTGAAGCACGATGGTGGTGGCAGCATCACACTGCAGAGCTGCTTCTCTTCAGCTGGGACTGGAGCTCTAGTCAAGATAGAGGGAATCATGGGTAGCTTCTAATACCAATCAATTTTGGCATAAACCCTGTAGATAAATGTCACCTTGCAGTACAATAACAATCCAAAGCTTAAATCCATGTCAACTCTGAAACAGCTTTAGAAGAAGTAGATTTAAAAGCATTTAGGAAAAAGTCTTTAAAGATTTCATTCCTATTGAAAGCCTGTGGAATGACGTGAAGATGGACATGTACAGGAGAGATCCTCTCACAGCTCCATAGATCTGGAGCATTTTTGCGGAATAAAATGATCAAATCAGACTGTGCTGAAGTTTGAAGACTCAAGTGTTGGTTAAAGGTTAACGTTTGATTCTGGGCTATTTTCTTAAAGAGTTTAGTATTGTTTCTCACTTGGTTGCTGTATCACATTAAATGTGGAAAAAGATCGGACATGATTTAACTCTCGGGTTTTGTCTCTTGCCTTACAAAACCCTGCAGTTTAACAGAGGGGTGTGTGTAGACTTTTTATATCTGTTGTTTATGACATACCACACAGAAAAAAAGCCAGTCTCTTGCCATCTTTTATTGTCATTTTCTAGCACACAAAGTGAAGCAGGAAGTCCCTGACAATAACTGGCCAATTAAAAAGCCTCGCTCGGCCCAGTAGTGCTCGGCCTCCTCCGTTCCTCTGCGTCTGTTCGTGTTTATAGATGAGCCGAGTGTCAGGGTGCATGGGTATGGGTAGCACTTTGAATTGCGAGTGCTTTGTCTCATTACACCCCGGGGAGGCCATTAGCTCCGGATTAACAGATGTTTGTAGAGCTTGCTGTTATCACCAGGGACAGGAAGCAGTCACCGGGAGACAGAGAGGAGGCGAGAGCATATTAGTGAGATGAAAATGAATATACAACTTAGTTTCATATTATCATCACAAATTAGTCAGTTCGATCAATATTACAAAAAACTAGCTCATTTACAGATATCGTGTCATCCTGTACATCACCTGCATTTAGTGATGTTACTAACAGAGTTTATTTATAATGCTCCTGTGTTTTTTTACATGAAGTTCTGAGGCACTTTTACTCACCCTGACTTGATTTCGTGGAGTAAATTTTAGAAAGAAAGGAAATAAAGATACTCAGAGTTCTCTCAAGTCTCAACTTAATGTAAATATCCGTCAGTGATTACTGCAGAGAAAAATAAACAGCTATGAAATCTGTGATTTTTGCAATGAGCAAACACTTACTGAGACTTCTCAGTCTCACTTCATACAGCATTTTAAAACGTGCAGAAAATTGGAAATGATCTGATTTCATTACTCACGTCTCTGGTCTTCTTACCTGGTACAGCTTGGCTGTTCCACTGCATTTCCTACACTTAGTTCTCACTGCATCTTTATTCCAGAGATGACGGAGATGTACACAAGAGCAACAGAAAGCCTACAAGCTCCGTCCTGGCCAGACTGAAACAAAGAGCAGCCGGGGAAAGAGAGAAGAAAACAGAGGACGAAGAGAAGAGGGAGGCTGAGCTTCATCTGTATGCTGTGATGCACATGTCCCAGATATATGTTCACCTGCAGAGATCCTGGAACAGTTATATCATGGTGAGAGATCTCTGCCATGGCTTTCATGGGCATCGGGAGGGTTTACGTCAGTCTGGTTAGATAGCGATGGTTGTCCTTCCTCAGTGTTATAGCTGTTTCTCCAACACACCCTTGTATGAGAGAGTGTGTTTGCTGATGATGGCCTGTGTGAGTGATCTACTAAATAAAAAATACAGCTCTCTAGAAAGTACTTACATCATTTAATAGTATACAGAATAGTATAATAATAAAATATATTAGATTCATTTAGCTATCTACAAGCACTACTTCTATATTTATTTTGAACTAAATTTCAACAAAAACGCACTTTGGAAAAGAATGAAAGTACATTGTATGCAATCCAGTGAAATTCTCAGGAAGGGACAGTCAGACCACAGGATCAGCCATGATACAAGAGACACCAGAGCTGACCCTCTGACCCTCTGATCACCAACACGGAGTGTCAACCACTGAGCTATCACTTATCACTTGTTATTATCCCTTTGCTTGACCTGAAAGTACACTTGTGGTGATTTAACTCAGATAGTCCATCAGATATCACATAAAATCTAGCAGTCTGGACCTTCACTTCTGGAGTCTTCACTAACAACTACGACACTGCTCATCAACTTCAATAGACTAGAATGTCACGAATAGCAAGGGAAGGAGAAAGAGCAAGCCTAACGTCTGTAGGATTTAAACACCTCGCATCCAAATACTAACCAATCCTTCACTGCTCAGATTCCTGACTCGAGTGGCCTAAGACAAAAACTACACAGTAAAATCAAATGAATATCAACATTATGGACATTATGGACATTAAAAATGGACTGTTTTAACGTGTAATCGGTTTTAAATGTGTGTTAATGTGTACCCTATAATTACAAAAAGCAAAGATATAAAAAGTAAATATAACAGTGTACTTTCTTCATCTATACTGAGTCCTGTGTATAAACTCTACACAAATACAGTACGCTTGACCTCCTGTTTTCTCCACACTGCATAACATTTCCTGTTATATTATTATAACTGACCAACAATATACATTTATTCAATCCTTACCTAGACATTTTAATAGCTAGAGGATTTTAGTCATTTTGAGCATTTTATTTCTAGAAAAAATAGTAAAATTATCTGTCAACAGAATAAGAAAAATTAAAGGAATTACTAGGTACTGTATTCAAGATCATTTAACTTTCACGTTTTTTTTTCTTCATATTTAATTTATAGTATACCTGTATGACCTTATTTCCCATAAGAGGAACAATTTTAATTATAAACCTTACTAGAAATAGCCTCTTGGTGGTCCAGTGGCAGGATCCCGTGCTCTCATTGCCGCTGCCCGGGTTCGAATTCTGGACAGGATGCTAACCGAGCCACTGAAGAGTTAACTCTCAGTGCCGGTCCCAAGCCCGGATTAAATGGGAGGGTTGCGTCAGGAAGGGCATCCGGGGCAAAACCCGTGCCAAATCGAAACCTGGGGACCGAGTGATCCGCTGTGGCGACTCCAAACCGGGAGCAGCCGAAAGAACGACAACAACATAAACAAGACTAGAAATCTAAACCAGACTAACAGAAATATCCATCTAATATTTTATGCTAGAAATCCACACTGATGCTGAGTCCATGCACCGTGTCATCTTCTCCTTCAGCCAAGACACACAAACACAAACTCAGGTATCTGCATCTATCCTTTCTTCACTCAGGTTCATACTCCTGCCAGCATTCAGATCTCATATGTTTATTTACTTGGTGTTGATTTCTGATCTTTACCTGTAGCTGGGAGCGGACATGCCAGCTGTTCAGCCAGCTGAGTGGAGAGCTGTTACAGGATGAGCTCAGCTTGGAGAGTTTGTACCTGCTGCTTCAGGAGCTCTGCACTGCTGCCCGTCACAACCCCGGGGTCAGAACACTCTTCTGGAGGGTAAGACATCAGCCACACACACACACACACACACACACACACGAGTGGAGCATGTTTCACTACACGACATACTGGGTGATGGGATAGACGAACGTGCTGGACAGCTGTATTTATTATAATCTGGACTGAACAAATCCTTTACACTTTGTATTGGTTTCATTTATAAAATTAAGGGAAGCAGAATGTTTGCAAAATCTAAAATAGGTTCTGGAGTACGTCACTGCGGGCTAGGCTTTACGTTTTATTATTTTTCTTTTGAATGAGAGGTGTCCATTTTGTTTAAGCTGTTAGTAGAGTAGTGTGAAGTTTTTTTGCATTTACACTGAATACAGATCTTAATCAAACACGCTTACGAGTGTGTGTGTGTGTGTGTGTGTATGTGTGTGTGTGTGTGTGTTACAGTCGCCTGAGCTCTATTCCTTCCTGGTGAAGACACTGGCCTCTCAGGACAGACTGCACACAGCTGACAGGCTACTGTGAGTCTGCGTCTCTCATCCAAACCATTCGACACAATTAAACCTGTGAGAATCCTCCAGTTGTTCTCAGGAGGCTGAATTAGATACAGAGAGAGACTGCGTGTGACTCAGTAATCCCCTGAGGGCCACAAGTAGGTTCCATGGTCTGCAGTCTGTTCTACACAGTGTTAAGAGGATGAAAGAGTCCTCTTCTGATCCGATACTTAGCAATGGAAGGTGTATTTACATATCTGGAGGTCCAGGTGTGCAAAGTAAAATTTAATATGAAATACCGAATATCTCTGGTCTATAGTTGTATCTAAAATGATTAGCACTGTCTCTGGGTTTGGATGCAGGTATAGGCTTCATGATGTAAATGCAATGGCAATAGCAGCAATACTTCACCATGAACATAGAGCTGGAGTGAGGATGTGTAGCGAGCTGGTGACTGGGATTAGCTCAGATATCCCAGAGCTCAGGATGTGAGGACTTTCATCTTCTCCCACATACCAGTAACATTCCAGTAGGAGGACTGTGTACAGAGAGAGAGAGAGAGAGAGAGAGAGAGGGAGGGAGAGAGAGAAAGTGAGACAGAGGGAGATAGAGAGAGGGTGAGGGAGAAAGAGAGAGAGAAAGAGAGAGGGTGAGGGAGAGAGAGAGAGTCATCTGATGTGAAAATTTTAATTTGGAATGATATTGAACTTGAACCTTCAGAGCAAAATGGCATAACGGTCATGTTTATAGTATTTAAACACTGAGTGAAGTGACCCACACCTTAGTACTGATTGTTCCAGTATATAAAACGACTCCTGCTGATTGACCAGCTCACTGTAATCACCTTCGTGATGCTCTGTACTGCTGTCTGTCTGCCTGCAGCCTTTCCATGTTAGTGGTTCAGACCATAAGCCTGATGTTTGGTCAGACGGAGAAAGGACCTTCTCACTCATTAACCTCCAAGCAGTCAGTAACCTCACATTTTATCACTGGACCATATGACTGGACGGTGTATATTTATAGAAACGTGATACCTTTGGTACCTTTACTGTGTTCCAGGGGAAGTGTAACAGCAGCCCTGCTCTTGGCTTTGGTGTGTGATCCTGAATTAAAGCCCCACAACTGCACTTCTGCATCTCACACAGAGGTAAGAGAGGACATGTTGATCTTTTTCTCAAATATTCTGAAATATTGTTATACTGGGGATCATCAGGGGGGAAAGTGGAGTCTATGATCAAGCAATCAGAAGTAAAAACATGATCTGAAAAGATCTTCCAATGTGGATGAATCATCTGTGTATGAACATAACCAGTGACTAGCAACATGCAACCTAAATAACACTTAGAATATACACTATATACTTATTACTTTAAGAAGATCTCTAATGCAGTAGAACTTCACTAATTTGTGGATTTCGTTGATTAAACCAGGGCATTTTTCAGGTCTTAAAGCTGAACAGTGAGTTATAAAACCCACAGTCAGTTATTTTATATTACATACAGTGCAGAATCATTGCTGATGCGGATATGACTTTACTTTTCTTCCTAGTCTTTAGCCCTATCTGGTGGGCTGTCCCAAATGAGGATGAGGTTCCCTTCTGAGCCTGGTTCCTCTCAAGGTTACTTCCTCATATCATCACAGGGAGTTTTTTCCTCCAGCGCCTCCGTGGCCGCAGGCTTCTCATTAGGGATAAAATAGTTTAATAATTTAATTTAATAATTTTTTTTTCTCTCCTTTCTCTTTTTCTCTTCTTTTGTAAAGCTGCTTTGAGACAATGTCCAGTGTAAAAGGCGCAATACAAATAAATTGAATTGAATTGAATTGAATATCAAGACCAACTTCACCCCCAAAGTTAGACAGATACATAAACTCTTTCCAGCGCATTGACTTGTGGGAGAAAGCTGCTTTACTCCACAACCAAATAAAACAGAGTGAAGCTACAGAAAGAGTATATATAGTGGAAAATCTAAGATTCTGAGATATTAGCATTACTCACATACACATATCTCATGGACTTTTAGCTCTATAAGCTCTTTAAATATTGACTAGCTTAGTCACTGATGGTTACTTTAATATCTAATGATGCAAACATCCGGTTTCATAGCAAACACAACTTACTAGAATCTCACTTCTCCTGTGGGAGATTCGTGTGTGCAGGAGATGTGGAAAAATGTAATACAAATGATGCTGTGATAAACTCATCCAACCCAAATAGGGCTTTAGACGATCAGATGGACTTTAGACATGCCAGTACCTGTCTGTATGATGATATGACTTTAGTACTGGAAGATTTGTCTTTTCCATTCATCCAGAACCCAGCTAGAGCTTTATACTACTACAGCTGTGATATTCCTTCATCGTTCTTCAGTTCAGGTGTGAGATATCAGCAAATAACGTGTGTGTGTGTGTGTGTGTATATGTCACAGCTACAGGTCTTACAAGCTGAGTATCTGGATGCAGCGGCTGTTCTGCTGTTTGAGGTGGTGATGTTTTGTCAGGAAGTGAGTTCAGCTGTTATTACACATGTAAACACTCCTCACTGCTATTATACTGTATATAAACTCTATATAACTCCAGTTCATTAATCCGTGCACCAATTAATAAACCTTTTTTTTTTTTTTTTTTTTTTAAGTCGAGTCGGACCCAGAATGTAGGACATGTTCTGACTGTGGCCTGGCTTTTTCAAACACTTAAAGCTCACCCTTTCTTTGTAAGTGTCAAAGTCGCAAAACGAGCTATTTATAGATGACTAGATGACTTGATCCACTAACTTTTGGTCTCTCTGTGTTTAGCTCCTGTTTATGGCTTATCAGGCCCAGCATGTGATCCTGGCTCTGTCCAGTTCGGTAAATAGTTAACGATGGACACTATTTCGATTGTAATTCTTTTAGGGAAAAGCAGTGTGAATAACCAGAGCCTGGTTTGTTTCAGTCTGAATCTCCCTTGAGCTCATCGCAGGCCGTCCTCCTGTACCAGCGGTGCTATCTGCTCCTCACCTGCATGCAGCACAACACCAGCGTGAACAGATACATCATCACAGAGCTCAGAGAAGAGTTCAGGTGAGAGTGAGTGTTCAGGCTGGTTCATCTCATACCATGGTGTTCAGGCTTTTCCGAACCTCCTAGCAAGTTAAAGGTATGAGTGTAGAACTGTCTAATCACATGGTTCATCAGAAAATCGGCCATTTTACACCAAGCCCTTGCAAAGCAAAGCACCATCATTTCTAATCATAAATTTAGATGACTAATGAGATCCAGTGTTTCAAAATGCTCCCATTTTCAAATTAAGATACAAATAATGACATCTGATTATAAGATCATCACGGTTTTCTGAACTTACAGACAGGTGACAGATTAAAAAGGGGAAAAAACCTGCTATTTGCTGTTGTAGCTCATCCTCCTCCAGGCTTGTTGTGTGTTCTGAGATGCTTTTCTGCTCAGCACGCTTTAAAAGAGTGATTATTTGAGTAACTGTGTCCTTCCTGGTGTAATGGAGGCCAGCGGTAGGTGCTGTGCAGGTAAACCTCAATCCCCTTATCTCAAAAGGTGAACTAGCGACTGATGCTAGCAGCTGCAGTCTTTAACCTCCTTGTTAAAGCGCCCGCCTCCCATGATGGAGACCCAGGTTCGAGACCTGCTTGGAGCGGTTGTGAGTAAACTCTAGAGACTCTAGAGACTGTTCTTTGTAAAAATCAGCTTTCAAAAACACTCACACCAGCAACCATGCCACGGGGAGAGCAGATTTTATTTGAGATCGATTTCTTCATTCTGATGTTTCATGTGAACATTAACTGAAGCTCTTGTCTGCATGTGTTTTATGCACTGTGCCACGTGGCTGATTAGATAACTGCATGAATCTACAGGTGTTCCTAATAAAGTGGACAGTGAGTATATGTTTATGATTGACTTCTTCTAACCTTTCACACACTGTTTCTGTTTTTTTAAGGTATTACATCAGACAAGCAGGGTTGGAGGACAAGCTTCCCCCTCACTATCCCATCAGCAGTCCAGCACAGCATCTCCTCTCTCAGCTGCTCAGCCTGGTGCTGGACAAAACCTGAACTCTGACCTTAATCCATCAGTTTAATCATGACGACACAATCCACACTCTCACATTTCCACAAATATCCTGCAAGTGCTGAATAAATTGGTGTTTGAAATGAGCAAAAGGTCTACTTTGTAAATATGAAGGAACTCTGGAAATATTTACTTTTATTTATTTGTCTCTGACTCGATGATTATATGCTACATTTTATATTCATTCAGGTATTATTCCATATTAATCATGATTAAAGATTTCTTAAAGATGCCATAGTTTACATTTCTATTTAATGAGAAATGGAAAGAGTGATATCTTGTTTCTGTTAATCTAACGTGTGCAATAAACATCAGAGTCTGAAGATCAACACCAGGCTCCTGGGCTCTGACTCAACACACATACACACCTCTGCTGTCATAAAGCAGCTTCACAGAAAATCGGCTGTAGATTTAATGTAAAGCAGGACAGAGGAGTCAGTGGGGAAGAAAAATTTCCTTAAGAAGACATCAGGAGAGAAACCAGACTCTGGGTGATGCAGGATAGTGGGATTGTTCCTTCTATCGATTTCATTATGAAACATATACAAGACTTTAATAAGCATTTCTATCATATGTTGTCACAATCCTGTGCTTTGAAAAAAAAACATTGCAGCAGCCAGGTACACATTATGCATATTTTAAGTATATATATATATATAACTGTTTTGTAGTGCCTATTGTATTGTGTATTTGTCTATTTTTGTAAAACTGATTTTGTTTTTAGATCAGATAGATAGATAGATAGATAGATAGATAGATAGATAGATAGATAGATAGATAGATAGGCTGGCAGACAGACAGACATATAGACAGACAGACAGACAGACAGACAGACAGACAGACAGATAGATAGATAGATAGATAGATAGATAGATAGATAGATAGATAGATAGGCTGGCAGACAGACAGACATATAGATAGATAGATAGATAGATAGATAGATAGATAGATAGACAGACAGACAGACAGACAGACAGACAGACAGATAGATAGATAGATAGATAGATAGATAGACAGACAGACAGACAGACAGACAGATAGATAGATAGATAGATAGATAGATAGATAGATAGATAGATAGATAGATAGATAGATAGATAGGCTGGCAGACAGACAGACATATAGATAGATAGATAGATAGATAGATAGATAGATAGACAGACAGACAGACAGACAGACAGACAGATAGATAGATAGATAGATAGATAGATAGATAGATAGATAGATAGATAGATAGATAGATAGACAGGCCGGCAGACAGACAGACAGACAGACAGACAGACAGATAGATAGATAGATAGATAGATAGATAGATAGATAGATAGATAGATAGACAGACAGGCCGGCAGACAGACAGACAGACAGACAGACAGATAGATAGATAGATAGATAGATAGATAGATAGATAGATAGATAGATAGATAGATAGATAGATAGATAGATAGGCCAGCAGACAGACAGACAGACAGACAGACAGACAGACAGATAGATAGATAGATAGATAGATAGATAGATAGATAGATAGATAGATAGATAGATAGATAGATAGATAGATAGATAGATAGATAGGCCGGCAGACAGACAGACAGATAGATAGATCGATAGATAGATAGATAGATAGATAGATAGATAGATAGATAGATAGATAGATAGGCTGGCAGACAGACAGACATATAGATAGATAGCTAGATAGACAGACAGACAGACAGACAGACAGACAGACAGACAGACAGATAGACAGATAGATAGATAGATAGATAGATAGATAGATAGATAGATAGATAGATAGACAGGCCAGCAGACAGACAGACATATAGATAGATAGCTAGATAGACAGACAGACAGACAGATAGATAGATAGATAGATAGATAGATAGATAGATAGATAGATAGATAGATAGATAGATAGATAGATAGATAGATAGACAGGCCAGCAGACAGACATATAGATAGATAGATAGATAGATAGATAGATAGATAGATAGATAGATAGATAGATAGATAGATAGATAGATAGATAGATAGATAGATAGATAGATACTTTATTCATCCCAATGGGAAATTTACAACTTCCAGCAGCATCCACATGCATAGGTAATAAATAAATAAATGAATGCATAAATAAAGAAAGAAAGAAAGAAAGAAAGAAAGAAAGAAAGAAAGAAAGAAAGAAAGAAAGAAAGAAAGAAAGAAAGAAAGAAAGAAAGAAATAGTATTTATATTTATTAGTTGTATTAAAGCTAAATGGTTTTTATCTTTAATCTAATTAGTGGGGTTAAAAGAGTTTTGGTCAGTACTAAATATATAAATCCAACTCAACACTGGACCAAGTGTAACCTCAGCTAAAGTAAGACACTCCTGGTCTTAGCGCGGAACTATCAGATCGGTCCCATATTAACACGGAACCTTTTTACGAGAGGACCGTAACAAGCGTGCGTCCCGAACAGCGAGCATGTAAGTTACATTGAACTGTTTTCACCTTTAAACAGGAGATTTAGTCCAGTGAATAAATTTAATGAATCAGGTAGTGAGACTAGCTCTTCGGTGTGTGAGGAAGTGCGGAGGTAAAGGAAGGAGCAGAATAAAATACTTCTAGCATCATTTACTAGTGGAGAAGACGCGCGAGCCATGCACTAAAAAAGCCCTTGAAACTGAAAAGCTAAAAACAGCAATGGAGGAGTGCATGAAAGTGCATGAGGCCTAACATAGCACTGATCTGGACAGTGTGTAAAGAAAGAAATATTTAAAAAAAATTGTGCAAGGTGTAGAGGCTGCAGCTGAGAAAAGTGCAAGTGCAATGCTGCTCGCATTTCCTGTTTGTGAATACATGGAGAAAATGCTTAAAGTGTGAATGATCTTGATGTCTTAAAGAGCAGGACAGTGGATTCATGGAGAACAGTGGACACAAGTTATCTGAGTGCTGAAAGAAGGAAAGCTCAGATAAACTCTAGAACGGTCGCAGGTGTAGTTATGGACACTGATGGAGGTTACTGCAACAGCAAACACCTGACCTTTGTCCAGATGTGTCCAAGACTTCTTTTTAGACTAAAGGTCATCTGGCTTTGAAGTAGGAATAGAAAAGTATCCAGATGTGTGTAGAGATGATAAATTACATCTTTTCACTGATTCCAGGTGAAGTAAGAAGATCGTTGTTTACTGATGGGGGATACATTTGCAGTAAGGGGGAAAAGGGAGCTGTAGTGCCACTGTGTGTAGAGATGGAGGAAATGATGCTGTGGAATTACTGAGCCAAACAGAAAGGATGACCCTGTGTTGAAGGAAATGCTTACAGGAGTGCTTGAACAGCAGATAAGCTAGCAGAGGGACATGAATACAGCAGATACAGCATGGATGCTGGAAAGACCTGAAACTGATATTGTGAAAATATTGGAAAACAGAAAAAGCGTTCAGTTAGTAACCAAAAGCAAAGAATTTAGTGACTTTCACAAGGGTCAAATAACAATAATCGGGTCAAATAGGATCAGTTTGGCAAAAGAATCAGGATGAGCGAGAGAGCCAGAGATGAAGAAGCTGAACTGTCTGAGAAGTCTACTGCAGGATGAAGCAGATTTAGAGAGGTCTACTTAAAGCGCTGTTTAAAGCTGCAGTGGGTCCTCTGTACATTTATTACTGCAAATAATATGAAAAATTATGTATACATGTATATTTTCTCAGCACAAGTGTATCTGACAGGGAAAAAAAATAGTTTGGAAACCTGCCATCAGGTTTGGAATGTGTGTGTGTGTGTGTTTGGATTGGCTTGGCTGTCAATCATCATCATAGACACACCCCAACATAAATCATTAATTATATCATTATGAGGAGAGTCTTGCATGTGTATATGCTGAGTTGGCTTTTTGCAGTTGAATGTGTGAGTTCTTCTCGTAACCACTGTTGGTTTTGAGGGTAGAGCTTTGTGTATGTGGGGATGAGCTCAAGGAGGTGAATATATATATATAAATATATAAATATATATATAGTGTGGGCGGGGCTTCGTGAAATTGTTTGGGGTTTAGGTTGTTGTGGGCGGGCATAAATATCTTTTAAACGTTTTAAAGGTGTATTAGATATGATTTAGACACTGGTTTAAAGTTTGGGGTTAAGTACATGGATTCATCGTTTGAATGATTTTATTTATTTCCTTGACCCTTAACGGCTTTTCTCAGTCATTTAATGCACTTGTTTTGAGCTCGCATGTTAAAAGGTTAAAAATTTACAATTATCATGTTTTACACAACTTCCACGTAATTTGTAAAAGTATAAAATAATAATAATGATAATTAAAAAAATTCTCTCCCGCCGTCATAACTGTGTATTAAACAGTTACGCTGTTAGTCCAGTAGGCGGCGGTGTTTCACCATAACGCTGAACTGGCTGAATTGTAAAGACGATGTGAACACTCCTAACACTTTATACAAACAAACAAGGGTTTATTTACACTTTTTAAAAATGTTTCGGCATCTTTCGCATCATATTAGTGATCTATAAATACAGTTACAGGTGAAGGAGAAAGCACAGCATCTCAAATGACCCCCATGTTCCCTTTACTCCATAAAGTAGCTTCAGCCTCTCTTTTTTTTGTGATTGTTTTCATTAAATAATCAGTTCAGTAAACTAATTAAAAGGTATAATATGATACATGAACAGTTCATTAAGTGTTAGTATAAGTTTAGAACTGAATTTCCTTTTCTTTGTGGACACAGTGTTCCCCAAACCTAGACCTCCTTTCATTTAACACACATAGAGAAGGTGTAAAAGCTACACTAGATGTCATGTCAAATCCAAACTGTCCCTGTACATCAGGATCCCGGGTCGAATTGTAAAATGAGCAAAAGTTTAGTAACGTTAATCAACACTGACAAGCTAGCTGTCCAACTCCAGCATTTCAGCCGTCATCGTGATTGTTGTCATCATCTGCATCACAAAAAAATAAAACTGATCATTCAGAAAACCGGGACACAAAACAAAGCTTTTGGGAGAGGTTTTTAAAGTATAAATTGTACCTTTAATAGAAAAATAACAAGTGAAGATGAAGCTAGAGTCCATCTCTGCTCAGTAGAGAGCTTTATATCAGCAGTACAGAGTCAGGATTTTGTCACTGTGGTCCTGTGTTTAATCAGAGGCTGTGTTCGGGTAATCTGCCTCAGTCACATTGATGCCACAGAGCATTTTCTCTCTAGCGCTTCCTGTCGTTTTTGTTTTGTCACAGTTTGATCTCGCTCGGGCCTGGGTTCGTGTCCAGGTCAGCGTTTCATTGCCCTTATTTTCCATATGGTGTTAAAGTTGATATAGGATATTTGGGTGAGATGTAATAATAAACCAGTTCATCTAAAAACATCGCTGAGTCAGTAGGACCGAGCAGCATATCTGTGGTTGTTTTGGTTCTCCATATTGGTGCACATAATGTATAGTAGCAGAAATATCACATGGATACACTAATAATCTATTGAACTGCTGGTGCCACATGGAAACTTGTTTGTTTAGAGAATAATCTGTGAGGGATTTTAGATCTAATGTCGTTCCTGTGTTCCTTCCCCCTTAGACTCACCAGTCAGAAATCCATCCATAAACAGAAATGCTTCAGCGAGCATCAACGCTGGTAAGTACAAGCTTCGAGCTGTAAACAGTCGTGTTTTTATATAGTTTTAAACAGTAATGGTTTAGATGGTTTTTTTTCTTCAACAGATGTTCAGGCAGATTGCCAGGCACAGGTCCACAGATACCAGCCTCATCTTAGAGAGATGTGAGTTTCTGGGATTCCCCACAAACATTTCCATGTTGATCGTCACAGGGATTATGTGGGCACTTAACACTATAACACTTTATTTGTGAGAACATGCACAACAGACACTTCCACTTTTTCTTCTTCTTCTTTTTAAGATGGAGATAATCTTTTTAACCTCATGTTTGACATTGAAGTAAACCACAACAATAAGATTTGACTTGCAGCACTGACCCTCTCTTAGTCCACTTTTCTCATCTCAGTTGTTTGATTCATCCTAAAGTAACACAGGGGTTGTCATTTTTTTAATAAATAGTAATACATCATCCTAATATTCTCTTTCTCTCTCTCTCTCTCTCTCTCTCTCAGCCATTAACCGGGTCCAGCTGCTGGGGCGTGTGGGTCAGGACCCTGTTATGAGGCAGGTTGAAGGTAGAAACCCCGTCACCATCTTCTCCATGGCCACTAATGAGATGTGGCGCTCCGGAGAGGGAGAAGTCTCACAAACAGGTAACAGCATGCGGTGTGATGATCAACCTGCATGTAGGTGTACTGTCATGATGTGATACAGGATGTTGTATAACCTTCTTATAGTTACTCTATACAAGTACATGCACTATATTGCCAGAGGTTTTGGGACACCCCTCCAAATCATTGAACTCAGGTGTTGTTTTTCAGGGGTTGGGCTCGGCCCCTTAGTTCCAGTGAAAGGAACTCTTAATGCTTCAACATACCAAGACATTTTGGACAATTTCATACTCCCAACTTGGATGGATGAGTGAGTTTGGTGTGGAGGAACTTGACTGGCCTGCACAGAGTCCTGACCTCAACCCCATAGAACACCTTTGGGATGAATTAGAGCGGAGACTGTGAGCCAGACCTTCTCGTTCAACATCAGTGCCTGACCTCACAAATGCTCTTCTAGAGGAATGGTCAAAAATTCCCATAAACACACTCCTAAACCTTGAAGAAAGCCTTCCCAGAAGAGTTGAAGCTGTTATAGCTGTAAAGGGCGGGACAACTCCATATTACATTCATGTGCATGTAAAGGCAGACGTCCCAAAACTTTTGGCCTGGCTCACAGTCTCCACTCTAATTCATCTCAAAGGACTCTGTGCAGGCCAGTCAAGTTCCTCCACACCAAACTCTCTCATCCATGTCTTTATGGACCTTGCTTTGTGCACTGGTGCACAGTCATGTTGGAACAGGAAGGGGTCAACCCCAAATTGTTCCACAAAGAGCATAAAATTTTCTAAAATGTCTTGGTATGAAGCTGAAGCATTAAGAGTTCCTTTCACTGGAGCTAAGCATTTTTGGCCCTGAGAATTTTTAGCAATATAGTGTACTTCAGTGTTGTTTTTTTAAAATGGCTAGAAATACTGTGAATCTGTACCACAAATCAACCTTAAACTCAAAAATTATTTCGAAAATTCAGAAGACTTTTACACAGAACAGATTTGAAGTTATATTTACATACACATTTATGGCATTTGGCCCTTATCCAGAGAGACAAAGATTTATCTTATTTCTACACCTGAGCAGTTAAAGCTTGCTCAAGGGCCTAGGAGTGGCAGTTTGGTCCAGGGATTCTAACTCACAACTTTCTGATCAGAAGTCACAGTCTTCACCACTGAGCTACCATTTTGTTATATGAGAGGAATGTTTATTATATTTATATTTATTATATATATATTTATTATATCAATTATACTAACATGAATGTGACTCCTAGTAATAGTTAAAAAAATCTAGCACGCAAAATCTGTCCTCAGTAGATCTTAAGTCTGAGAATTATGTCTTTTCTCTGTGAATAGTTAAATAGAAGTAAAATGTATGGCGCCATTAAGTGCTCTACATACAGTATGGTGGGATTTTTCTGAAAGGCGTATTTGAGAATATATATATAAATATATATTTATATATTTAGAAATTGAATATATATGTGTTATATATGCTGTTGAATAAACACATTACAGTAAGTATACATGATGAGAAATTTGCCTGAATTTTCACTAATGGAACTGAAGTCAGTTTAGTTTGGAAACCCAAACTGAAACCCGTATCTTCCACATGCCTGAGAGATGTGGAGCTAAAAATGCAGCTTGGTTGAAACTGTTTACCCTCCCAGCTGCTGTGAGTAAACTGATACACCATGAAGGTGCAGAAACCCGGAAAAAAAACCCTGATAAACCCGTACACCACCATATCGTGCTCACTGCTGCTCTGAGAGTCAGTGTGGGTCGGATGTGGTCCAGAGATTATCCACTGTTTTCATTAGAGGATGTGGTGAAGGTGGAGCTGAGTCAGCGTCTGTGCTGTATCTTTGCTGGGGTTCTGTGATAAACTAACATCTCTAAAGCAATGTATATAGAGCGTATGAACAGAGGTGCGAGTTATAGCTTTGAAAAGAATATCATTCTCTTATTCATTCGTGTTGAATGTTTTGCAGGAGACGTCAGTCAGAAGACAACGTGGCACAGAATCTCAGTGTTCAAGCCCGGGCTCAGAGACGTGGCCTATCACTACGTAAAGAAAGGGTCAGGATACGGTGCAGAACATCCGGGGTTTTCAATTCTTAACTGCTTCTGGTTTTATATGGCTTTATATAAAACAGATGCAGGGAGCGTGACGTTTCAGCTCAGTTCATGGCATAGCAGCTAGACCAATCACAGCTAAAGTAAAACAAAACAAAAGGCTATCAGTGAAAAAGCTAACAGAAATAATGGCAACTAACAAAGCTAATGTAACCGTTGAAAATAAGCTAACTGGGCTAATGAAAGATTTTGTTAATAGAGCTAATGTCAGTGATTGAAAAAATGAGTAAGCAAAGTAAAGGTTTTGCTAACAGAGCTAATGTTAGTGAAGGAAAAAGCTAACAGAGCTAGCTAATAAGAGATTTTGCTGACAGAGATAATGTCTGTGATAATTAACTAACAGCTAATAAAGTTTGCTAACAAGAGCTATTTGATTTTGTGAACATTTCTAATATCAGTGATTTAACATAGCCAAACACTGTTATATTCATATATTTTTAATGAGAATAAGTGTATAAAGAGATTCCCAGGTTATATGTACTGTATATGACTTGATCTATTAAAATGTCAGTGGATTATTTTTAATGGTTCAGAAAGGATTAAAGCTACTTCAACAGATAACGATGACCACAACCTTGTTCAGGTCTCGGATTCTGGTGGAGGGGAAGCTGGACTACGGAGAGTACGTGGATAAGAATAACGTGAAAAGGCAGGCCACCACCATCATTGCAGGTTAGACGTCATGTATCCACTCAGCTCTGTAAATAATACTCTAAAGTCCATTAGACATTCCTTAAAGTTTTTCAGTTTTTCATATAATATAAGTGACCACAGATCTTTTCTTCCTTTCTCCAGATAACATCGTGTTTTTGAGTGAAATACGAGATCGAGAGTGAAGGTTTGTCCTGGAAGCTCAGTAACCCATACATAATGTATTACTATACTCTTTTTTTTTTCCTTCATTCTTTCGAGTGACCGGATGATTGCCGGGTTGTTCAGCAGGCAAATGAAGGTGTTATGATTGTCTGAAGTCTTTCTGTGACCAGGAGCTGACCAGTTTAAATTTCTATACTTTGTCAAAACATATTTGTTTTTATTACTGATATACTGATGTACTCGAAACTGTATTGTAATAAAAAAAAAAATACTAAACCCCTGTCGTTAGAGGCATGGTGTTTACTCTTCACAGTGGCTGAACTCATGTTTGTGTGTTGTTTTGAGACAGTTTCTCACTTGTTTCCTGTATGAAACCAGATCCATTCTAATCCTTTTGTTTTAGCAGTTCAGTGTGTACACTTTCAGAAGCATTTTAACATTTTATTCAGGGAAACTTCAGTGGTTTCAATACTGTCTTTGTACTCGCTATATATAGAAGTAGAGTTTCTACACCACCTGTACTATACACATGAAATATAGAGTTAGGATGAAATGACTAGTATTTTACATGAATAAAAATTGTAAGAAATAAATTGAAGTGTAATTTATACCAATAGGACACATAGTGTGTTAGGTTTCACAGACATTCCTTCATTATCACAAGAAACAAACATGGTCAAATGGTGTATCTTTTATAAATGCCCACCATGTCTTTCCTGTCCTCTGAGCATGATTTGGATCCTCTCAGCCGCAAGCTCATCTTCAGACCAGGCCTGGAGACTGAAAAGGTGATGGCAAAACGTTGACTTTAGTCTTTATCTGTGTCTTTTTTGCTACACTGTATGGTCAATGTTTTGCACAAACCTGACCATCACCCCTCATTCCATCCTTGAACATCCCGTTCCAAAACCACGGCCACTGATAAGGTGTCTGTACCTTACTTACTGTTATAACAATGTCCACTCTTCTGAGAAGTCTTTCCACTAGACGTTGGAGTGTGTCTGTGGGGATTAGTGATCATTCAGTTACAAGAGCATCAGTGAGATCAGACACTGATGTTGTAAGAGTGAGGAGGTCTGGGGTTCGGTCGGTGTTCCAGTTCATCCTAAAGGTGTTCAGTGGGGTTGAGTCAGAGTCAGGGCTCTGTGCCGGACACTCCAGTTCTTCCTTAACACACCATGGAGCTCAGGGGCTTTGTGCACAGGGGCATTGTCATGCTGGAACAGGGTTCGAGTCTCTTAGTTCCAGTGAAGGGAAACTGTAATGTTACAAAGCAAACAAAGGCACTGTGTACAATTTTGTGCGTTAAACTTTGCAGAGAAGGAACACGCATGGGTGTGAAGGACAAGGTTATGCACAATATTTGTTAAATAGTGTATGTTTGATTGGCTTTCTGTTTAGTTTTGATACACCCAGGTAGATCAGTTGGTTTCCTCAGACACTAAAGAGGAAGTACACTGCTTCTGTTGTGTACATCTGTGGACATACTCAGTTATTTCTCATGAACGGTATTTCACTCAATTGACCATGTGTTTAAAAGATGGCAACAATATCATCAACAATGTCCCGAAGTGTAGGCGAGTGTTTGAGAGGGATGGACAGTAGGAGGACCGCCATGTGAAGTATTCTTGTCTTTATTCGGTTTGCTAAGACCTTCCACAGCGCTATCACTTACTGGGTTGTCTTCGCGTCGCTTGGGTTTCCAGCGATCTGATTGGCTGCCTCGCCTGTCTGTTTTCCAGGAACGCCTTACGTAATTCGGGGTTTTTTTTTGGGTTTTTTTCAAATCTCACCTGATTGGCTACGAAAAAAAAGTGGGGCGGGTTTAATTTGAGTTCCCAGAGATTTGTTGATTTCGCTCTTTAAAAATGGCTTTGTTGTGAGTGGTGCAGACGTGAATAAACACGCTTTAATAAACACATTAAGGAGGATATTGCAAAGCGTTTTGTTGAAATATTTGAGATTTGTGTGGTACTCCGAAAAGGCATGTTTGTCTCCGCCCACAAAAATTCCTGGGTGAGGGAGGGGAGGGGAGGGGTGAGGAGAGGAGAGGCGTAGTTACTTAAAAGAAACCAGAAAAGTCGAGCTACCTGTTTATGACCAGCACTAGGCGTTAAACCCGTGTTACGAGATATTTACTGACAACTCCGAAGTACTAGATTTTCGACTTTACATGCGAAAGCCTGGTCTTTATTGGCTACACCAGCGTTCTCTCGGGCTGCGTGGGGAAGTTTTTATTGACAGGAAGGCAGGCAGGCAGTGCGCACGAGCTCGCGCACTATTTTCTCTCTCTCTCTCACACACACACACACACACACACTTTTCTTTATAATAATCTTTACAAACACACAACATGGAGATATTGGACAGTAGTGAGCCGTTTTTACAGTGGGACCGGAATCTGAGCGAGCTGTCCGAGTCCGGAGATAACGACAGTGTCCTCCTGTACAGCACAGTAAGTAACAAAGTTTACAGATGGAGGTGTTATTTCTCAGAGCTGTGATTTTACTCATGAGCCGGAGTGCAGCTCCATCCCATCCAGAGCTTTCCATGCAGACAGAGAGGTTAGGATGCACAGGGTTCACTGCAGGAGGATCCTTCAGCTCCAGAGGAAGCTTAAAACGGTGCAGAAGAGACCTGATGCACTTAGCAGCCTGATGTATAGTTATATATACACGCATTTAAAGGTGCAATAGTCAATATTTTTTATTTCTCATATGCACAAATAATGTCAAAGGATGTGTAGAAAGTATTTTAAAAATAACAATGTCAGATATTGTCTCAATAAGAAGCTGAAAAAGTTTGGAAACCTGCCTTCCGGCCCGGAATGTAGCGTTATGTTAGGATTGATCCCTTCTACTAACTCATATGTGGACACGCCCCCAAGATGATTAAATGTGCATTAGTTATCATTTGTGGACACGCCCCCTGCACGATTAAAGGTACATTAGTTATCATTTTGTGGACACGCCCCCTACACCATTAAAGGTGTATTAGGTATCATGGGTTCTGTTACTGGGTTATACATTTATTTTTACATTTCTGGCATTTTGCAGACACCCGTATCCAGAGCGACTTAATCTCATTTTATAAATATACAACCGGGGGTTAAGGGTCTTGCTCAGGGGCCTAGTGGTGGAGCTGGGATTTAAAACTCATAACCTTCCCATCAGGAGTCTAACACCTTCACCATGAAGCTACCCCAGCCCTATACATATATATAATACACTGAATTATTACTGTAAACTTATCCTTACTCAGTCTGTCATTCTCAGCTGTGTTTACAAAACTGTAAAGTAAAGCGTCTATAAAAGTGTCCAAACAAACAAACATTCCAGGCCTGAAGTCAGTTTACGAAGAGGGTTTTTCTCAGCCATGTAATACTTTAGTGGCTTAAACCTTTTCCCCCTTCATTTTCTACATATTTTAGGGTAGGGTGTTTGTACAAAAAACAAATAATGTAAATAAAATTCTAACGAAAAAAATCAAAAATGACACCTTTAATGCACTATTTTATGCATTTTATGTTTATATAATAAATCACTTTCATGTCGTGACCGTCCTTGCTAATGCTAACTCTTGCTAGCTTTTAGTTACCCAACCGTAAGTTTTTACTGAGGCTGAGTTTTGTGTTCATGTGTGAAAATCTTATGGTCGTCTGCCGCATTTAGTCATTAAAGGCCTATTATTATTTTTCAGTAATCATACCTAAAGCACTTTGTAAAGTACAAGGTGGGTTACATTTCAAAGCACAAGCTAATTACAGGCTTCATGTTGCCACTAGTCGTGATTGCACAGCAGTCTGGAGGTAGATTCACTGAAATGAAGCCTTAAGGCTATGGTTTCCCGTGCAGGGAGGTCGAGGCTCACAGAGTAACGAGGAGAAGAAGAACAGATATTTATTTCCTTCAACACCTTCTCACACTTTTGGAAATATGAATCGGCCGCTCTGGACAACCGTGCGCTTTAATTAGAGGGGCAGTTTGTATCAGACTGTGAAGGAGCTCTTTGTTTTTTTGGATCTTGGTCAAGCACAGACGTTTTCTTCACTTACTACTTTCTCTCTCTCTCTCTCTCTCTCTCGTTCGCTCACTCTCTCTCGCTCGCTCACTCTCTCTCACACTTTCTGGGCTTGTGTTGACACCGAATTCCTCACAACAGTGCCACCTTGTTGCCCCTCCATAGCCTCATTCATTATCTCCCACTGGGAATTTTTACACGTCAGGAAGTCTGCTATAACAACATTTGCATGACACACGTGGCTCACATCTGGGGTCGTCACATCTGGTGTAGCTAGACTTGCCGGGGGTATAGGCATTATTGTTTATTTCACCCCTCCTCCTACTCCTCCTAGCCCTAACCACCAGCTTACCTCAACTCTACAGTTCACGTCAAGTGACTCTATGACATAAGCTGCGTCCTGAATGACGTTTTACACGCTTACACTAGCGTCTAGTGTATGGTTTTAGATTCCAGGACCTGAAGTATTAACAGCATTAAGATTATAATCATCAGGAAAGACTTCATCATATAGTATTAAGCAGCATATATTAGGTCAGAGGGAGTTATTGTGTCATTTAGGACGTGTTGTTGTGATTAAACTCTCTCAGTCAGCCTCCGCCTTCTAATACCACGGGTCTCTGTATGGATATAAACCTATGAAGTAAACCCAGGCATATGCTTAGACATGGAGATCAACACGCTGGCTTCTGCCTCCGTCTCCGATCTGTCTCGTCCCGTTTGGAACGCCGGCTGCATCCTGCTGCTGAATTCTCCCATGACTCAATGCTGAAGCCATGCCGAGCGCGTCAGCTGTGAGGATAACATAACACAGGACACGGCTGAGAAAAACAAGTCCCTTTCAGTAGAGGCTCTGGATACACCCCGGAGCAAGAAGTCGGAATTATTCCAGGGGCTAGGTTTGGATAGGTTTAGAGTTTGTCCGGAGCACAAGCAGGATCCGAAATGAAATATTTCAAACCTTCCCAGTATTTCCAATAGTCAATAGGTATTTCAGTTTAACATCGTCACTACTGCTTTAGTCCTGGTCTTTAATTAAGTATCATCTCCAGGGGAATTGTGAACAGGCTAATACGCACCACAATTACACTTATACCCGCTTTAATATTTAAAAAAAGATGATACTGCTGGTGTTTATCTGGACTCGCATTTCCTGAAACTGTTCCCGTTGTTCCTAAGTAGGGTTGGGCGATACGACCATGAAGAGCTGAAATCTCGGAGAAACTAACTTTAATAGTCTTTTGTGAGACTTTTCAGTGCTAAATATTTCCAGTCCTTTGAAATTTGAAGTCATTTATTTGTAATGAATTAAATTGTTTTTAATGAAATGAAATGAAAGAAGTTGTTGTGTAACATGGCCCTGATGCCTTCCTGGCAGTTTGTTAGTAAATCATAGAATGAGATCATGAAATGATTTTTTTAAAATTATTATTTCATTTTTGTCACGTCACTCCGTCACCATATTTCCATGGCGCTACAGTGGAACGTCCATTTTTTTGGCACATGCAGGAATTCTTCTGAAGAACAGGAAGTGTCTTAAAACGGCATCCTGACAACCACAGATGTGGCATTTGAGCCAGATGTTAAAATGCTAAGAGAGGGTGCGGCCTCAAAGTCTTCCACAGAAATGGAGAGGGGGAGAGAGAGAGGGAGAGAGAGACGGGGTAGAGAGAGAGCGAGAGAGAAGGAGAGAGAGACAGGGGTAGAGAGAGGGGGGGTATACAGAGAGAGAGAGAGGTATGGGGGGGGTGTAGAGAGAGAGAGAGAGAGAGAGAGAGAGAGATAGGGGTATAGAGGGGGGGTTATATAGAGAGAGAGACAGGGGGAGAGAGAGAGACAGAGAGAGGGGGGTTATATAGAGAGAGAGACAGAAAGAGAGAGAGAGAGAGAGACGGGGTATAGAGGGGGGGGCTATATAGAGAGAGAGACAGGAGAGAGAGAGAGACAGAAAGAGAGGGGGGCAGGGGGATAGAGGGGGGGTTATATAGAGAGAGAGACAGGGGGAGAGAGAGAGACAGAGAGGGGGGGGTTATATAGAGAGAGAGACAGAAGGGGGGAGAGAGAGAGAGAGAGACAGGGGTATAGAGGGGGGGGTTATATAGAGAGAGAGACAGGAGAGAGAGAGAGACAGAAAGAGAGAGAGACAGGGGTATAGGGGGGGGTTATATAGAGAGAGAAACAGGGGGAGAGAGAGAGACAGAGAGGGGGGGGTTATATAGAGAGAGAGACAGAAAGAGAGAGAGAGAGAGAGAGAGACAGGGGTATAGAGGGGGGGGGTTATATAGAGAGAGAGACAGGAGAGACAGAGAGAGAGAGAGAGGGCAGAATGGTCACAGAGTCTCAGTGAAATTGTAGTTTTGAAATAAACCACAAAGCTTCGTGGTGTAACATGGTGTAAAAATAGAAGTGTAACGACACACACAGACACACACACACACACTCACACACACACACTTCACTTCTCCGAATTTCTAAAAGCATTATAGATAACAGATGAAGGTTTGGTGCTTCCACAATCCAGTGCATTACACCAGGAGGAAAACAAACCCAGTGCAGCTTTTACTGATACTGCAATATTTAAACAACAACAAAAAGTGTTTGCACGTCAGTGTCATTCAAGTCATGTCAGAGCACGATGACACACAGACACACAGTCACACTACACACACTGACACACCCGCAGTAACACACTTGTTTGTCACTAGGAGAAGGTGTGTAGAAGTTAAAACCTCAGCCTAAAATAAGCTCAACACAATTTACTGTCATTTAGTTCACACAATCTCTCATCTTATACCTGACCAACACTGTGTGTGTGTGTGTGTGTGTGTGCTGATGGTGAAGGAGGTGGACAGCGTGCACTCGTATTAAAAGGCTTGTTCACGCGGTGTGTTAGGGCGAGGCTCAGCCTCTCGTCACAGAGCTGTGTGTCTTTCAGGCTCTCGCTCCCTGTGGGCTGGGTGGACACACTGCCTCGCCTGTTCTCCTTCAGCACAGGACTTCTGGGAGTTACTGTGCCTCACTGATGTCCTTCAGACCCCCCCTACACACACACACACATTCCTGGTCTGTTCTCCATGTTCATGCTCTTGGTATTTGACGCTGAACACTGAAACTTTTTACTAACCTCAGATCAGGTTTAACCTTTAACCTATAAGATATTATTATTATTATTATTAGCAAGCTGTTATATTAGTGTCAGGTGACTCAGAAAAGCGCTCTGTCTCCATTTGTGCATGCTACAAGGCAGACAGACAACTGTCTGTATGGTGATGGAGCCCTTGTCTGGACAGTCGAACTCATTTAAAGGTACGAAAAGCTGCTGTGTTTAGTGTTCATGCTTCGAGCGGCCATCTTGGAGACTGCCCGAGGTTAGGAGTTAAGGGGATGTTTTTTTTAGTCGCAGGTCAGAAATTCGTCCTTTCATTTTTTAATTTTTCACGTGATCAGTGGTTTATTTATTTAATATTGATATCTGGGGTTTGAGGCACATGGCTGAAGAAGTTGCTGCACCTTCACACAACACTGGATAGGATGCTGGAACCTGAGCCCGGCTCTGACCTTTACCTTCATGAGAACAAACCTTTAGACACACACTCTCTCTCTTATTCACTTCTGCTGGGGATCTTTTTCCTCTCTGTGTAGGCTGCCCTCAAAGCCATCTCACCTTTCTCTCTCTCTCTCGGATTATTCTGAATATACCATGAGTAAAGAGAAGGTGAGTTGTGGATATATTTAGAAGTTAGAGTATCGAATAGCTTAAGCTCCTCTTGTATATTTGACAATAGAGCTCGTATTAATATTGTTCCCTGTTCTTTTACTTTCTTTTATTCACGTGGCTCTGACGTACAAACACAAATTTCTTTGTATAAATAATAATACACTGATATAAAATTGCTTACTTCTTTTTTCCCCCCTCTTATTCCAGTCTAACACAATATAGCTTCGTTACAATTCTTCTGTCGAGTCATTGTAGAAAAGACAATATGGGATGTGGTGTTATTTTGGGGATTGATTACCCCCGCAGACGCCCTTGGCTGACTTCACGCTCTGCAATAAGGCTAAATATACCCTGCCTTATGCACACAGTGACTTGGTGTAGTGTTTGATGTGTGAAGTGTGGGCTTAAAGCAAGATAGGATGCAGCCGTCAGCAAGAACACAAGCTAGTAACCCCACAGCTCTCCAAGCCACCAGGATACTTTCTAGTTCTCGAAAGTCAGGATTTACATTTGCGTCCCTCTGAGGTCAGGCTTCCTGTTGCTTAGACAAACTCCTACACAGTGATTTAGATTCTGGAGACAGCCATTTCCTGGGATCTTCAAGCCTTCACTGTCCTTCCCTATGCACTTTACACCCACGAGGTCTGCTCTAGGGGGAAGGGAAGCTGAGAAGTACTCTGGGTCCAGAAACAGCGTGGGTTTTGTCATGGAGCTGGCATGCACTGAGCTCTTTTTTATCTCGCATGCGAATTCCTTACGATGGAAGTCACGATGACACGATGATGAATTTCAGCCCAAACAAATGTCATGGGCACGAGCGGAGCTAAATTAGTGTAGCAAGCCAGAGCTCTAGCTGTTGCAAGGGCATCTGGTACATTTATCAAAAACCACCCACTTTTACAGGAAGAGCGTCAGACTGCAAAAAAACAACAACCACTGACCTTTAGAGGAACTACTGCATGAGAATATAGTATTTCTGGTGTCCCAGTAACTCATCATTAACTGCTGCAAACAAAACTTCAAAGATGGGATGTGGGTCACAACGTTTATCCAGATTTATTTCCTCTGTGTTTGATGTTAACTCTACTGTGAAGGTTTTCCACTAGATGTTGGCGCGTGTCTGTGGGGATTAGTGATCATTCAGCTACAAAAGCATTAGTGAGATCAGACACTGATATTGTAAGAGTGAGGAGGTCTGGGGTTCAGTCGGTGTTCCCGTTCATCCCAGTGGGGTCGAGTCAGAGTCAGGGCTCTGTGCCGGACACTCCAGTTCTTCCACTCCAACCTTAACACACCATGTCTTCATGGAGCTCAGGGGCTTTGTGCACAGGGACATTGTCATGCTGGAACAGGGTTCGAGTCTCTTACTTCCAGTGAAGGGAAAATGTAATGCTACATAATAGAGACATTCTATACTGTGTATGTTATTGTGGCAACAATTTGAGGAAGAACCACATATAGTCAGCTAATGGTCAGGGGTGAACATACTGTTGACCATATACTGGGTGTATGAGTGTGTTGGAGATTCGGAATACGGAGACTTTCTGTACAATTGTGTGCTTTAAACTTTCAGGAAAGATCCATTTATACACTAATCAGGCATAACATTATGACCACCTGTCTAATATTGTGTTGGTCCTCCTTTTGCTGCCAAAACAGCCCTGACCCGTCCTGCACTGTGTATTCTGACCCCTTTCTATCAGAACCAGCATTAACTTCTTCAGCAGTTTGAGCAACAGTAGCTCGTCTGTTGGATCGGATCACACGGGTCAGCCTTCTCTCCCCATGTACATCAATGAGCCTTGACCACCCATGACCCTGTTGCCAGTTCACCACTGTTCCTTCCTTGGACCACTTTTGATAGATACTGACCACTGCAGACCGGGAACACCCCACAAGAGCTGCAGTTTTGGAGATGCTCTGATCCAGTGGTCTAGCCATCACAATTTGTCCCTTCATCAAACTCAAAGCTCAAATCCTTACTCTTTTACTCTAATCCATTTTTCCTGCTTCTAACATCAACTTTGAGGACAAAATGTCCACTTGCTGCCTAATATATCCTACCCACTAACAGGTGCCATGATGAGGAGATCATCAGTCTTATTCACTTCACCTCTCAGTGGTCATAATGTTATGACTTAACAGTGTAGGTCTGATGGTCAGGTGTCCTTGTACTGTATTTGTATACACAGGTATCTAAGGTTTTTTTTAAAAAAAAAAAAAACTTGTGGTCTAGTGTAATATGGGTATCGGACACTGAGCCTTTGAGGCCGAGCCAAACCAGAGTCATGTCCTCCTGGATCAGATCAGGTTTTCTAAAAAGGTGCTATGGGATCGTTCTGCCATTTTGTTAGGGTTAGATCTTTGTTACATGTTACTTACACACACACACACACACACACACACACACTGTGAGAGCTGAAAGTCTCTCCTGTTTCATTGTTGTTTTTAGGACAGTGAAAAAATAAGTCCAGGGAGAAGCAGTTGTATTGTGACAAACTCTTGAGGAATGTCGAGCGATCATCTTTTCCTTCTATGCAGAATGGAGTGACGATCTCAACATGCCCTTTTCTGTTTACTTTTTTGTTGTGTGCCATTTTCATTTAATCTTCAAGCCATGATGTAATAACAACAAAACCAGGTACAGGAGAAGTTAGAATGCCTCCATAGTTCTACACAGTTACTGAATGTTTAAGCAGAAAAGCTTACACACACCAGCCAGTGTGTCCAGCTTCACCTAAACTGGGTCCAGTTTGGAAGAGCCTGTGTACATTATAGCCACAGGATGTTTTTGGCATGGTGTGCGTTCTGAGATGCTTTTCTGCTTAGCACAGGAATAAAGAGTGACTGTGTTTTGATACCCTTCCTGCCAACTCAAACCAGTCTGTCTGTTATCCTCTGACCTCTCAGGTCAAGAGAACACAGAGCTGCCGGTCACCCAACATGTTCTGAAATACTGAAACTAACCTATTTGACACCAACAATCATGCCATCGGCATCACACATTGTGATGTTTGTTCTGAACACCATGATGTAATGCACTGCACCGCCGCCACGTGATTGGCTGATAAGATCGTTAGATCCGTGGCTGTTTTTCACAACAATCATTCCCCAACATATCGAACCCTCAGAACACGACCTGTCGACTAACTAGGCTGTCTACTTGACCAGATCTCTTCTAAAATGGCAGATTATCTATAAGATCCTGTGCCATGGCATGCGATTCCCAAGTCCTGTAGGGCAGAGGAGAAATGATATCACTGAGAAACAGCAGTGATGTTCTCCATATACCGTCTTGTTCTTTGCCTTGGCAGCGTGTCCTCTTGGACATTGATACAGCCAGACCCACGGGTTTCGTTCTTTCAGATAAGCTTTTGCTGCCCTTTGATTCTCTCTCCTGTTCTATTAGCTATTAGCTATTTGAACATTCCCAATACCACACTGGATTCTTCTCATACTGGTCAAACTCCTCCAGTGCTGTCCAGAGTCAATTAGGGTCTTTTGGAGCGTGACTCAGTCGTGACTCAGACTCAGTCCAACCTTTAACCTCCAACACAATCAAGGTGCTCAATTGCTAAAGCAAGCCAGTGTTTAAACTCTACAAATCAAGTAGTGGACAGTACCCCAGAACCACGACCTTTGAAGCATGGCCTCGCTCGCAGTCAACACGACTTGGCACACAGTAACGATAAATGCTGACCCTGTTCAAGCACAAGGCCACATTCCAAATAAAACAAGCATGGAATTTGACTGGTCGCTTTTTTAAAAATACAGGCTGTCTCATCTCAGATGGATTCTCTGACAGAGTTAGGATGATGCAATATGGACAGGGTTTTAGCTCAGACTTGTAGAAACTGCTGATGAAATCCATATGGAACATGGACACACGTGGTGGATCATATCATTAGACCAGGTCAGAAAACGATTAAAGACCAAGGTACAAACTCACCCGAGAGGCATGACCTTTGTTCATGTGTGTGTGTGTGTGTGTGTATTTGTTATTGTGGCAATCACATCTGTTTTTTTGCTCTTGCATCAACCCTTAGCGTGTTCCTCCCCCACTTGGCTTTCCCCGACTTCCATTTACACACATCCCAGGGTGGCGAAAAATTACACACTGCCCTCTGAATCCTGCCACTAACCCCAACACTAACACTAACACAGCTACCATGGCCTCTCCAGATGGGTTTCATAGAAGGCCTCTCAGCTTTCCCAAACACAGACACACACTCCCTTGTGCAGTCTTTCTTCATCACACACTCCATGAACAAAGCAGCCTTCTCTCCCTGCGTTCCACCAGCAACCTCTCAGGAACCCACTCACCCCCTGCCCCGAGCCGTATTCATGCAGTAATGAGCGCAGCTTGGATTTCTGATCAGTATTTTTGTTCTCCACAGATATGGCTAACCAAAAAACCCCGTCTTCTATATTCGTCATATTGGAAAAGGAAAATGATGACATCCTGTTCCCCGGCGTCCGGGGCAGCCTCGTTCCACACAGGGACACCCGGCACTATAGGATAATTCACCGTAATTGTCTTACCACATGTCCGTCAGCAGGCGTGTAATAACAGACCTCATTTCTGTAATGAGAGAGTTAAGACCTCCAGCTTGGAGGAACGTTGGTCTAAAATCATTATATGACTGTACGGTCTAGAAACCTCCTCTTCTATATCACTGTATCCCGAGTGAGAGAATTACAACACCAGCATTGTGCTAAAGTCTGCTGCTGTCCTTCTACACCAGATACTGAGTTTATCTATATGATCATTATCATGATGTTCATATGATGTTTAATAAACTTAACATGACCAGATATTTTCCTAAGGCGTGTGTGTATTAGAGAGAGAGAGGGAGAGAGGATAGAGAGAGAGGAGAGAAGTATTTGTGTGTCTAAGTAATGTCTGTGTGTGTGTGTGTGTGTGTGAGAGATGTATTTGTGTGTGTGTGTGTGTAAGTAATGTGTGTTTGTGTGTGTAATGTGTGTGTGTGTGTGTGATGTATTTGTGTGTGTGTGTGTGTGTGTGAACAGAGTAGCTTTAACTGGTCTGGAGTGTGAGTCATGATCAGGCTGGAAAAAAAGAGCATTTCTGACTTGAGCTCACACGTTCATGTGCTTGATCTTACACCAAAAAAAAATTTCTTGGTCTACTTATCTCTCTCTCTCTCTCTCTCTCTCTCTCTCTCTCTCTCTCTCTCTCTCTCTCTCTCTGTTTGAGTCAGCCTGTAATTGAAGCCATATGTCTGAATTCTTGCCACCTTTTACAGCTCACTGCAAGTCTCTGCTGCTTTCTCCATATTCCCCCTAATTTCCTTTTCCATTAGTGTTGTTGTTTTAAAAGTTCTCAGGAAAAGACACATAGGTTTATTTCTTTGTTAGTTAGTTCCTCAGAACATTGCCTCGGGGTCGAGTCTCAGTATTTCGACCCTGCATGCATTGCATCTGTGACACAACCCCCTTACTTTTCCCTTCTAACTTCTTTCCCAGTGAACCCAGTGACTCTGCGCCTCTCACACGGACCGTGTTTCATCACTCACTGGAGTTCGCAGGTCTGTGCTGGTAAAAGGAGCTTTTGTTTGACCTGCAGCCGGAGCTAGACCAATCAATCTGCTATTGTTTACTGTACCCCCCTCACACACACACACATATCTCTGACTGGGCCTGTAAACCCCATTACACCCAGCTTCTTACACACACACAGCAGTGAATTTCAGTGATCACATTCAGCAGTGTCTCTTCACAGCTTTTTATTAACCAGGATTCTTCTGGGAAAAATCTTGGTCTTTTTTATTTTTTTTTTTATAGCAGGAATCCTCTAATGGACATCTGGCCACACGGAGCCGGTCACACATGCCTTTTCATTTGCTGACCTCAGTAACCCTTTGAGTTTTTCTTCCTGAAGTATGGCTCAGCAGTAAAAGTTTAAAGTTGCAGTGCCAGAGATTTAAGCTTGCAGTTACATGACGCCCCTCTGCTGCTGTCTAGAGGATTCTCTTGGATCACGCAGAAGTATAATCATGTATTTCGCTCTGCTTTTGTAGTAGTGTTTCCACCATGACTTGTTTGGATTTTTCACAACGTTGTCTCGACCAGTTCCCACCCACCATTACCGAGCGGAGTGACACACTCAGAGGGACATCTTGTCCTCCTTCTTCTATATAGATGCCCTTGATTGATTTAATGTCACTGTGATTGACAGGGGGGTAGAGAGCAGGCCCCTCTCATTCCACTCAGAAAGCAGGGGTCTGAGACTCAAGTCCAGCCTTCTGTATATTAATATAACATTGACGACCATTCTACAGAATCATTCCAGAGTTTCAGGATGTGCAGCACAGGCCTGTTCTCACTTAAACAAACCAGTTCATCTGAACTCGTCCCATCTCAGGAATTTCACCTATTCTTTCCCTGGCTTGCCTCTACAATGTACCATGACGGTGCGAAAAATGTGCTGAGGTTTTCATTTATGTCATCGGGCAAGACTTGGCCTTGATGGTGTACCAGGCAAGGGTGGTGGAGACGGCTCCTGTGTGGAAGGAACGCAAGAGAAAATGTCCTCCAGGCAGACTGAGGACACAGCTGGACAGATACGGGCGCCTCGGCTTGTCCTGACTTGTTTGAGGGAAGCAGGATGAGGCAGAGCGAGGGGGAAGGGGGTGACAGAAGAAACTCTGCCCTCCAGTTAGGTATATGAGTCTTGCTGATTAGGTGGGTTGTGATTGGTGGAGTGAAAGTCTGCAGCAGGGTTACGGCTTCGCCGTGACTCCGGTATGCCGACTGTGAAACGCGACATCTGAAACATCCTGCTGAGAGTCGTTTAACTGCTTGTATAGGGTGTAATTAAAATAAGCAGCAGCCCCTGGCTCTCCAGCTGAACCTGAGGCCCTTCACTGGGGCAGGAGATTCCCTGTAGGTGTGTAGGCATGCTCACTTCCTCAGAATGAAAGTGGCAGTTATGGTGGATATTATATCGACCCAACAACCAAACATGCACAGTCGTAGGATTTTGTTTCTTTAAAATAATAAAAACTCTTTACATACTTTCAGCAAGATTTGTCCAGACTTTTCAGTAGCCTACTTTATTAAACACACAGAATTGTCCATTAGAGGGCACAGTGGCTTAGAGGTTAGTATATTTGATTGACATCTCCAGGGTTGAAGGTTTTAATTCCCACCTCCTCCCTGTGTGTGTGTGGAGTTTCTCCCCATGGTTCAGGGGTTTCCTCAGGGTTCTCCGGTTTCCTCCTCAGTCCAAAGCCATGTACTGTAGGCTGAATGATATTTCCTTATGCTCTGTGAGTGTGTTTTAATTGTACCCTGTGACCTATTGGTACTCTGTCTAGAGTGTCTTGTGCCCCGAGTCTCCTTGAATAGACACCAGGTTCCCTGCAACCCTGTGTAGGATAAACGCTACAGAGAAAATGGATGGATGGATTCAGTTGCAGCATTTTGACTAGAAATTTGTTTTTAAAACTGGAACCAGTTTCCATCACTATCATTGGCAAAGGTTTCAAAGAGCTGAAACACTCACTGCCATGAAATCTCTCTTTTCTGTCTGTCCCTTTAACCAACACTGTAATCTCAGGCAAGTCTAATTCATTTTCGTTATAAGTGATTGATGGACTAAATCGACACCCCTTTCTACTGGCTATCGGGCCATGTTGTCCTGTCTGGCTATGAAGAGACAGACGCTGCTGCTCAGGAAGGCTTCACTCTAAAAAAAAAAAAAAAAATCCCAGAATGCAGATTTCAAACCTATAATAAACTGGTGCTTTGCAAAAAAAACTGGCAATTAGAACAGGACCAGCGTGTTCATAACAAACTACACAAAATCAAGCCATTTTTCAAACAATAGATACTTCCTTCATTTCTGCTTTGACACGTGAGACACTGGACATTCAGGACTGCATTCCTGCTCACACCTCAACACGGGAATGACTGTTATTCAAATACTAATACGTAAAAATGTAAGATAATGCTTATCTTAGTTTTGTTGTTTATAAAGTCTTCCAAAATCCTGAAATTCTCATTGAAGATTAAAGTGAAGGACTGTATAGAGCTGCTGTTGTATAGAGCTACTGTGGAAAAGTTGCACGATTTTATTCTCATAATGCTGCAAGAATTTACAGAATGTCGTCTTGTACCTTTCTTCATCTTGCCATGAAAATAGGTTCATGATTCTGACACGGCGTTAAAGTACATGACGACTTTTCTTCCATTTACCTTGACTTTTTTAAGATATTTTAACACCATTTCAAAGTGAGAATTTTCCCTCCGTGAGAAAGAAGCTAAATCTCATCTCTTTATCTCATCTTATTTTGGCTGTGTTTTGTCTGTATCCGTATCTTTGCATCACGTCTGAGTCTCTTTGTCTGTGTCTCTCCCTCGTGCAGCACTTCACTGAGCTCCTTGATGACCTGTCTCAGGAGGCGCTGCTGGGCCAGCTGCTGAGCGACCCCTTCCTGTCCGGGAGGAGCGAAATGATGGACGTGGAGGAGGAGCTGAGCCCGGCCTCTCCGCCGCCTCCTCACATCCAAGCCGAGCACAGTTACTCTCTGAGTGGAGACTCGCGCCCTCAGTCACCCCTCTCCCACCTGACCACGGAGAAAACCAGCAGCGAGCCTAGTGAGTGTGGGGAAATACCTCGCTCGGGGAGATTAACACAACTTTAATCTGATCTCTTTAGTCTGCTAAAACCCCTCCGCCTTTATTTTCTGCACTGTAGCCTGTTGCTGAATGAGTGATGGAGATTTATCTCAAAATATCTGTCAAATAATTGTTTAAAGGTAAGAAGAGCTGCTGTGTTTGATGTCACTTTGCTGAACTCGGGGTTGAGGAGACGTCTTGAAGGACCTTTTTCTTTTTCCCCCTTTGTTTTTTATTTTTCTCTAGTCAAACGTCACAAATGATGAGGTCATTGCCACTTTCAGCAAGATAGACTGAATTCAGCTGGTCATTATTTGTCACACTGCATGACACAATTCCCATTCTTATCAGGATTCTCTCACATGAGCCATTATACTTCAGAGTTAAAGCTGTCTCTAATGCTATCTGGTTTTTATTTAAATAATATTGATGATGATGATGATGATGAGTGCTACAGTGAGTGATCTGTGTGCCGTGTGCAGGAGAGTCAGACTGCGAGGACTGGCCGGTGGAGCAGGAGGTGGTGGAAGAGATGGAGGAGGAGGAGGATGAGGAAGAGGAGAGGTTGAACCTGAAGATGGAGCCTCTGCTGTGTGATTCTCCAGCACTGCTGCCTACGCTGACTCTCACACTGACGGTGGACCCGGCGAGCGCCGCTTCCCTCTCACACACCACACAGCTCAACACACAGGTCCGCCTACTCTGTTTAATGGAACACGTTCCTGAAATATTTAAAACTTATAGCAAGGACGTACAGGAAGAACAGGAAGCTTGTGATTTACATGTTACTTGAGCTGAGAACGACCTGTTGAGGAATGTTGAAGTGTTTATTCAGAGTGTTTATATTCAACACTCAGTAGATTCATTCTCTTAAACACCCAAATAAATTGTTCCATTTGAGACGATATTACATTATACACTAGACCCTAGGGTACATAGTGCACAGTGAGAGTGAGTAGTATGACATTTGGGACGCAGCTTATATGCATGTAGATATAAAGTACCACTATATCCCTGTAACTGCCATTTTACCCCATGACCCCTTGTACATTTTACCCCAGGAATTGTAAATAAATAACTCTGTGTTTAATGCTATTCATTTAAATCATTCTCAGGAGTATCCTTTCTGTGTAAATCCTTATCCGTCTTGTTTATATTAGTGTTGATAAGGGACTGTATGGGTTCGTTGTTTGTCACACACCGTAACGTGGGCATGGAGTGAACTTCCTGTCTTGTGTCCGTGTGAGCAGATAAAAGAGGATGAGAGCTTCAGCCCGCAGATTAAACTGGAGCCACATGAGGTGGATCAGTTCCTGAACCTCTCCCCTAAAGGTAACAAGCTGCACCGGGCGGGACGATCTGTCAGTAATCCACTTACAGCACTGATATCTGATATTTGTTGAGAAACAAACGTCTCTCTAACACGAGCTCCGTGCACTCAAGAGTCCAAAGTGGACTGTGTTAGTATAGATCATACAGCTATGGCTGGTATTATAATGTGTGTGTGTGTGTGTGTGTGTGTGTGTGTGCGCGCACAGAGCTTGAGGCTTTGCAGATGCCCCCGACTCCTCCCAGCTCCCATGGCAGTGACTCAGAGGGCAGTCAGAGCCCTGTGCACCCCTGCGCTCCTGCCAGCCCCACACAGAACCCAGCTGTCCTCAAGGTGGCTCAGCGCACAACATCCTCACTGCCCAACTCACTGTCCAACTCACCCCTGCTCACTGCCCCTCATGTGAGTGTCAAACAACACACACACACACAGATACCCACACACACGTAGATGCACACAGTCAGATACACACACATGTAGATACACACAGTCAGATACACACACACACACACACACACACACACACACAGATACCCACACACACACGCAGATACACACAGTCAGACACACACACACACACATAGATACCCACACACACGCAGATACACACACACGCAGATACACGCAGCAGGAATACACAGAGAAACATTCTGAAATATTTCTCTCTCTCTCCCCCCCCCCCCTCCCCCTATCACTGTGACAGAAGCTGCAGGGCTCTGGGCCTCTCTTGCTGACAGAAGAGGAGAGACGCACTCTGATCGCTGAGGGATACCCCGTTCCCACCAAGCTGCCTCTGTCCAAATCTGAGGAGAAAGCCCTGAAAAAGATCCGCAGGAAAATCAAGAATAAGGTGTGTGTGTGTGTGTGTGTGTGTGTGTGTTCAGACTAGCTTTTTGACCCTGACTTTGTTATATGAAAATGATTCGAATGTCATGATTTCTGTTTCTCAGATTTCTGCTCAGGAAAGTCGCAGGAAGAAAAAGGAATACGTGGATGCCCTGGAGAAAAAGTATGATCACTACACCACACAACCAACTAACGCACACACTACACACAGCTAACTACACACACACTCCTAACACACACACTCACTACACCACACAACCCACTAACACACACCACACACACTCCTACTCCTAACACACACACACTCCTAACACACACACACTCACTACACCACACAACCCACTAACACACACCACACACAGCTCACTACACCACACAGCTCTCTCACTACACCACACAGCTCTCTCACTACACCCACAGCTCTCTCACTACACCCACAGCTCTCTCACTACACACACAGCTCTCTCACTACACACACAGCTCTCTCACTACACCACACAGCTCACTACACACACAGCTCTCTCACTACACACACAGCTCTCTCACTACACACACAGCTCTCTCACTACACCACACAGCTCTCTCACTACACCACACAGCTCACTACATACACAGCTCTCTCACTACACACACAGCTCACTACACACACAGCTCTCTCACTACACACACAGCTCACTACACACACAGCTCTCTCACTACATACACAGCTCTCTCACTACACCACACAGCTCACTACATACACAGCTCTCTCACTACACACACAGCTCACTACACACACAGCTCTCTCACTACATACACAGCTCTCTCACTACACACACAGCTCACTACACACAGCTCTCTCACTACACCACACAGCTCACTACATACACAGCTCTCTCACTACACACACAGCTCACTACACACACAGCTCTCTCACTACACACACAGCTCTCTCACTACACACACAGCTCTCTCACTACACACACAGCTCTCTCACTACACACACAGCTCTCTCACTACACACACAGCTCTCTCACTACACACACAGCTCACTACACACACAGCTCTCTCACTACATACACAGCTCTCTCACTACACCACACAGCTCACTACATACACAGCTCTCTCACTACACACACAGCTCACTACACACACAGCTCTCTCACTACACACACAGCTCACTACACACACAGCTCTCTCACTACACACACAGCTCTCTCACTACACACACAGCTCTCTCACTACACACACAGCTCACTACACACACAGCTCTCTCACTACATACACAGCTCTCTCACTACACCACACAGCTCACTACATACACAGCTCACTACACACACAGCTCTCTCACTACACACACAGCTCTCTCACTACACACACAGCTCACTACACACACAGCTCTCTCACTACACACACAGCTCTCTCACTACACACACAGCTCACTACACACACAGCTCTCTCACTACACACACAGCTCTCACTACATACACAGCTCTCTCACTACACACACAGCTCTCTCACTACACACACAGCTCTCTCACTACACACACAGCTCTCTCACTACACACACAGCTCTCACTACATACACAGCTCTCTCACTACACACACAGCTCTCTCACTACATACACAGCTCTCTCACTACACCACACAGCTCACTACATACACAGCTCACTACACACACAGCTCTCTCACTACACACACAGCTCTCTCACTACACACACAGCTCACTACACACACAGCTCTCTCACTACACACACAGCTCTCTCACTACACACACAGCTCACTACACACACAGCTCTCTCACTACACACACAGCTCTCACTACATACACAGCTCTCTCACTACACACACAGCTCTCTCACTACACACACAGCTCTCTCACTACACACACAGCTCTCTCACTACACACACAGCTCTCTCACTACACACACAGCTCACTACACACACAGCTCTCTCACTACACACACAGCTCTCACTACATACACAGCTCTCTCACTACACACACAGCTCTCTCACTACACACACAGCTCTCTCACTACACACACAGCTCTCTCACTACACACACAGCTCTCACTACATACACAGCTCTCTCACTACACACACAGCTCTCTCACTACACACACAGCTCTCTCACTACACACACAGCTCTCTCACTACACACACAGCTCTCTCACTACACACACAGCTCACTACACACACAGCTCTCTCACTACACACACAGCTCTCTCACTACACACACAGCTCACTACACACACAGCTCACTACACACACAGCTCTCTCACTACACACACAGCTCTCTCACTACACACACAGCTCTCTCACTACACACACAGCTCACTACACACACAGCTCACTACACACACAGCTCTCTCACTACACACACAGCTCTCTCACTACACACACAGCTCTCTCACTACACACACAGCTCTCTTTGTGTAAACCTTTTAGTGTTGATTTTGTTGATGCTTTTGTAACGTCCCTCTGGTGTTGTGGCTGCAGGGTGGAGACGTGTTCCAACGAGAACAGTGAGCTGCGCAGGAAAGTGGAGAATCTTGAAAGTACCAACAAGTATGTCACACTCCTACCTTAAGAGTTTTATTTATTTAATGGACCTGGAAGGAGAGCAGGTCATGGTTTGCAGTTCTGGACTATTGTGAATTGAGCTTCTTGTTGTTTTCCACATCACAGGTCTTTGCTGCAGCAGCTGCAGTCCCTGCAGGCCATGGTGACAGGAAAAGTCCCTCGCTCATGCAAAATGGCCAGCACTCAGACCTCCACATGCCTCATGGTGAGAACAAATCTAACACACACCACATCCACATGCTCTGTTTTAATCATAGAGTCACCGGCTGCAGGATGTGTCTGTCCTGTGCAGTAATCCTGTATAAACAGTTCCACAGCATCCCACTGTATCACAGCGCTGCTGAATTCTCTAATCTGATTGGTCCAAAGCTTTGACATGAATCCAAATCACAGATTTATGCTAATGTGCTGGGTTTAACATGTCAATGTTTCTATAGCAACAGCTCATTTACAGGGTCATTGCCAATTTATTGTTGCTATAGCAACAGCTCATTTACAGGGACATTGCCTATTTGTTGTTGCTATAGCAAAAGTTCATTTACTATAGCAACAGCTCATTTACAGGGACAGTGGTGTTTTTTTAATTGTTGCTATAGCAACAGCTCATTTACAGGGACATAGGAGGTTTTCTGTCAGTAATAAGCTATTATTATTATTATTATTATTATTGTTATTATTGTTATTATTGTTATTATTATTTTTATTATTCTATGTCAGTAGAAAGTGAGGGATTGGCTTCTTTATATTGAAGTGATAACAGTTGTTTGGTTCCGCAACATTACATGTAACTAGAATAAAACTCAGGGATTTTCCTTCAGTTATAGGAAAATAATCAGCTTCACGACGCTTCACATGACACCACTGTGCTATCCATCATTTTCCTATAAGGTATAATATTATATGAGATAAAGAGGTTTCATTTAGAAGGCAGTATGAGAGGCATTTGATTTAAAGACAGCGTGACGGGTTGTTCCTGAAAGTGGTCCTGGTATGAGGAATATTTTGACAAGTGCAGCTAAACCGTCACATACTTCACATTTTCCTAATTGTTTAGTTTGCACATGTCCCCTGAATAATTCCAGTCTGCAGCCTGACCAGCAGCATTACTGAGCAAGCTGCTTTTAAATCAGGGAACAAAAAGAAGCAGTATTTTATTGTGAGATGAAATCTTATCCCTTCATCACCACACCCTCATGCTCTCGTTCTGCAGGCCCTGGTGCTGTGTTTCGCTGTGTTTCTGGGAAGCTTCTACCCAGGCCTGAGCCCCTGCCCCTCTGTCACCAAGACTGATCTATCCAGAGAGCTCACCATGCAGGAGTCTTACACTACTACAGGTACCACAGACACCCCAGCACTACAAGCCTCACTGATCAGGGCTTAAATACAGTCATGTGTGAATTTTCTGCTCTGGAGGGAGATTTGGGGTTTGTGTATGAAATTCTCCAGTGTTTGTTTACCTGCATCATATCATTATATCAGATTGTGGAGAAACAGTCGCTCCATATTTTTTGCCTAAAGACTTTTCCCAACACTCTCAAGACCATGAGTTAGGGCACAAATTTATTTTTCGGAATTTTCATGAATTCTCGTGCAAACTGTCACACCAAAAATTCACGAGTTTTTAATACCATGTCTGTCTCTCTGATTGTTCTGTCCACTAGTGAAGTCCAGAAACCTACTGACTGTTGACAAGTTTGGTCTAGGAGACGAGCCCCGCCCCTCTGGGCTAGGTGGAAAATATCCAGAGTGGGACACGCAGATTAACGACTTGGCGATGTGGCGCCTCGAGCCGCAGCATAGACTCAACCAAGCCACGCCCCAAACTCCAGAACCCAGCCCACCATTCGCTCAGAACAACAGCACCAACACCAGCACGCAAAAAGCCCTCGTGATCGACCTGCACACACACAGGTAACATTCCCTCTGTCTCTTCACTGAGGATGTTCATGAGTTCATTGACTGAAAATACGTCAAGACAAATCTCAGCACTTGTCCCAAAGCCCACAGTCTCGCCCAAATCCGGATCTTTCTGTTTCTGCAGGTCAGCAGAGTCACAGTCCAGTGATCGTCCGAAAGTCATTGAGCTGGAGAGAACGGTGAACGAGCCGTCGTGAGGATGGCCGGTCCTCCTCGAACTCCCCTCCATCCTAATGCCAGGAGGAGACACCACACCCTTTCTGTATTTATAGACCTCTTTTCAAGTATTGTTCCTCTCACGTTTTCTTTTTTTTTTCTTTTTTTTTTTTATGAAAAAACAAAATTTTTACGAAAAAAACGAGTATTATATCATTCCACCATTATATATTACATTTTGATACTATATTTTAAAGCTTTTTTTTCCAATTTTTCCTCTTTTGTGTAATGTACATATGTTCCTGGGTCAGAGTCAGGCTATTATATATATATATATATAATATAATATTATATAAATGCCTTGAAACGTCAGAATGTTGAACCACATCAGCATTAAAACATCTAACAAGGTCTAATATTTGGATATTAGGGTATTGATCAGCAACAGCAGCTCCTTCATATCACATCAGGATCTTTTTGTGATTGTTGTGGCCCCAAAAATGTTTTTTGTGCCTTATTTTTGGAGAAAACAAGAGAAAAATGGAGTTTGCCTGATTCTACGATCACATACTCGTGACATCCTCGAGGGACTGATATATTTTTCCTGAGACGGTTTGTTTCAAATCATTGCTAGCACTGTGTGTGTGATGGACTTGTGCAGACTCATAGACATTAAAATATGCTTTAAGACCAGCTTCAGGAAGCAACACCTTTATAACACATCATAATTGTTCTGTTATGAAGTGAGAGACTAGTAGCAGTTATTCTTGTGCACCTGGGGCTTTGGCAGAACCGTTCCTATTAAACTGCCTACACTGTGGAATCCATGATCCAGGCTCCTTCCACTTCTAGTAGACACAGACACTGATGGACATTTTGTGTATTTTTCTTTTTTTTTTCTTCCCTGTTTCTCCTTAAAGGTGTGATAGACGATATTTTACTCTGATTACTGACTAGTGCTAATAATGTGTAGGAATACTGTACGTGTCATTAACAGTTTTTAAGCCGTTGTATCAGACTGGAAGCCTTCCTTCAGGTCTGGAATATGTGTTTGGCCTCCTGTCAGTCATTTGATAGACACGCCCCCTAGGAAGACACGCCTTCACACTTAAACCTTGAGTGGAGAATGTTCACATGTCTGTACGCCGTGACTTGAATGATCCTAACTCATTTCAACCAAGTTAAGGGGCGGAGCTTGGTGCATGTGAAAAGAAAAGGGGCGGAGTCTGCGTGTGTGTGGGGGGGGGTTCAATTCTATTCTTATTCAACTCAACACATTTAACTGATCTGTTTTCTTTACACAAATCTTGTTTAATGTACCTTTAAAGATGGAGTCTGACATTTTCTTTTTAAAAAAGGACTTTTTCATGGTGTCAGTTACGGCACTATAAGTAAAACAACCCCATAAACTTCTGCCCCCGACACTGTGACGATACGAACGATGTGGACCAACAGCCACCCAATCAGAGCTCTACTCCTGAGGGTCACCATCAGCTGTGTCCACTCTGTCCGGCCGTACCTGGAGAAGATCGGACTCCTCTGATCTACAGGATTAAAGCAAGCATTGCTTCCATCATCGTGCTCACTGGGAGAACGTGTCACATAACCAAGATTTGTCGACTTCTTGTTCTGGTTTCTATGCAAGAGGGAGAGTGAGAGCTTTAATGTCTGTAAATTACCTTAAAAAGGTGGACCAGTGAAACCTGATCACGGAATGATGTCAGAAAGCAATATATACACGCATATACACCTTCTGATGACACGTGGCCGTATTTTAAAAACAGCCTGCACTGCTTCCAGCTGTTTTTTTGGGAGGGGGGGATTGATGTGTTCTGGGATGGATTATCTGATGATGATGCCCAGAATCTCACCTGCACTGTATCTCCAAAGAATAAATATATTTATTATTATTATTATTATTATTATTATTATTTTTTAAACATGTTCAATGCTTATTATACTTTTCTTTTTATTATTATTACACGCTGCCACACGTTTTTACTTCTTGATCCGATGCAAGTATTTTTATCTGGAACAAAAAAGAAAAACTGTTATGGATTTGATTTGATTGCAGTAGATAACTGTAGTGGTGTCGCTTGAGTTTCTGCTCTGCTACAGTTCCAGCATAAAAATCCTCTCCTGTCTTCTCTTTATATGAATTAAATATTTTCCATAGAAAAGCATCACTCTTGAGTGTGTGTGCTATTTATTTACTTGTGTTTGGATTAATAAGTGCTAATGAGTCACACTTCAGCATATTGGTCACATGCACCTTAAATACTTGGGCAGAAATGGAGAATAATTTCATTTTAAGATGTTAGAATGGAATTTTTTAAATGTATTGACAGATTTCTGGATTTATAATCCATAGCTAATGGGTTTATGGCTCATTCTCATTTCAACACAACTAAGACACACAGTGTTCAAGCTCTCCTGAGAAGTCGTACTTGCAACATCAGGTGTGTATAAGTTCTTCCGGGAAGTCGTAATTACCACGTCAGGCGTGTTCAAGTCACTTTGGTCAGAGTGAGGTGGAGGTGGAATCCTCGATCCTTAAAAACAAAAGCACTGTCATTGACTAGGTCACTACATGGACATGGTGTTCAGATTAAACTACTTTTCAAATACAAGACTACTGAAGCCCTGAACTGTCCGTTCAATTGCTGTATGTTTTACAGATCAACAACAGTCAACAAACAAATAAGAATTCAGGGCTTCTGTACATGATAACTGAGTTCTGTAGATCATCTAAAAGTGTCTGGACTCCATGCTGGACACAGAAAATCCAGATCAGAGTCACCTGAGTTTGGATCAATGGTTTCATTGAGAATTCTCAAAGCTTTCAGCTCTCCTGGTTTTGTCTCTGTTGTTTCTCCTGGCTGCTGGAGTCTGCAGTTCCACATGTTTGTTGTAGAAGAGTTTCCTGCTGTTGGTTTCTTCTCTGGACGTCTTTGGGGCTCGGAAAGCTCTTTGTGCTGCTGACCGAGCTGTGTCTCGACTGCTGAACTGACCGTTGATTCCTTTTTATCTTACTAGCTGGAGAAAAGCGTCCAAACTTCCTGGAGTGCGTGTCTGTAACACCTTGTGCTGTGTTCACCTCCTTCCCATGATGCTCCTGGACCTGAGCTGAAGACTCCTGTTCAACACTCTCACTCACGTCTTCACTGATCACTACTGAAGGTATCTTGTCTGGAGAAGGGGTGTGTAGCGATGAATCGGGAGAAGCCGAGGTGCCGGTCACCTCGTTGACGGTGGAAAGCGGGTAAAAATTCCCACGCAGGGAATGTAGTTTGGAGTGAGTATGCATCTTTTCCTCCTCCCTGGGGTGAAAATGGTGGACTGGACCAAACGGCAGGAAGCTGGAGATGTCACTGGAGTGGCGCTTGAGCGATGGACGTGTATGCAGCTCCGCCGGCTCCTGGACGCTCAGCAAGCGACGCATGCGGCCCAGAACTGTGGCCTGACCCCGGGGGTTACTGGTATCGACGTCTTTGTTCTGCAATATTTCTGAGATACTGCAAAGGAAAATGACACACATCCTGTCTGATGATACGAGACGTGCATTTCAGAGTCCATGCAGCTAAACTATACGGTCAAACGTTTGTGCACCCCTGACCATCACACCCATATGTGCTTGTTGAGCATCCACATTTATTCCCCCGGTTTGCTGTTACAATGAGCTCCACTCCTCTATCCACTAGATGTTAGAGCATGGCTGTGGGGATTAGTGATCATTCAGCTACAAGAGCATTAGTGTAGTTCATCCCAAAGGTGTTCAGTGGGGTTGAGTCAGAGTCAGGGCTCTGTGCAGGACCCTCCAGTTCTTCCACTCCAACCTTAACACACCATGTCTTCATGGAGCTCAGGGGCTTTGTGCACAGGGACATTGTCATGCTGGAACAGGGTTCGAGTCTCTTAGATCCAGTGAAGGGAAAATGTAATGCTACATAATAGAGACATTCTATACTGTGTATGTTATTGTGGCAACAATTTGAGGATGAACCACATATAGTCAGCTAATGGTCAGGGGTGAACATACTGTTGACCATATACTGGGTGTATGAGTGTGTTG